>NW_022994201.1:0-86230 GCF_012275295.1 Melopsittacus undulatus
ACCCCTGACGTGTGGAAAAGTGGGTACCCTCCCTCATGGGGGGGGAAAAAAGAAAGTGCATGCCTAAACCCTGACGTGGGGGAAAAGTGTTAAACTAGCCCTGGCCCTCATGGTGGGGGGGAAAAAGATTGCAGCCTAAACCCCTGACGTGGGGAAAAGTGGGAACCCGCCCTCATGGTGGGGGAAAAAAGAAAGTGCAGCCCAATGATGGCCCCCTGACGTGGGGGGAAAATGGGTACCCTGGCCCTCATGGGGGGGGGAAAAAAAGAGTGCAGCCTAACCCCTGACGTGGGGAAAAGTGGGTACCCTGGGCCCTCATGGGGGGGAAAAAAAGAGTGCAGCCTAACCCCTGACGTTGGGAAAATTGGGTACCCTAGCCCTCATGGGTTGGAAAAAAAGAGTGCAGCCTAACCCCTGACGTGGGGAAAAGTGGGTACCCTAGCCCTCATGGGGGGGAAAAAAATAGTGCAGCCTAACCCTAATGTCAGGAAGAGTGCGGCCTAACCCGAATGTCAGGAAGAGTGCGGCCTAACCCGAATGTCAGGAAGAGTGCGGCATAATCCTAATGTCTGGAAGAGTGCGGCCTAACCCTAATGTCATGAAGAGTGCAACCCTAACCCTAATGTCAGGAAGTCTGTACCCTAACACTAATTTCAGAAAGAGTGCACCATAACCCTAATGTCAGGAAGAGTGTACCCTAACCCTAATGTCAGGAAGAGTGCACCCAAACCCTAATGTCAGGAAGAGTGTACCCTACCCTAATGTCAGGAAGAGTGCACCCAAACCCTAATGTCAGGAAGAGTGTACCCTAACCCCTAATGTCAGGAAGAGTGTACCCTAACCCTAGTGACGACCCTAGCCCTAGCGGCGACTCGGGACGGATCTACCTAGCGCCTAATTTGCCTTGCCTTGCCGTCATCTATCATCTCTCATCTGCCATCTATCATCTGCCATGTATCATGTATACATCTGTCATCATCTATCATCTACCATCGATCATGTACTCATCTAACATCATCTATCATCTAGCATTGACTTACCTGCAAAATTGACTTACCTGCAAAATTGACTTACCTGCCAAAACATCATAGGGGTACAGAAACAACCCATACAAGTACAAGATCAATAGCCCCCTCCCATCCACCCCCACCCTCTGCTTTTTCAGTTAAGGCAACAATTATAACAAGTTACAGTCAGGGAGGAAAAAATCATAGGGGTACAGGAACAACCAATACAAGTACAAGATCAATACTCCATCCCATCCACCCTCACCCTCTCCTTTTTCAATTAACACAACAATTACAACAAGTTACAGTCAGGGAGGAAAACATCATAGGGGTACAGAAACAACCCATACAAGATCAATAGTCCATCCAATCCACCCCCACCCTCTCCTTTTTCAGTTAAGGCAACAATTATAACAAGTTACAGTCAGGGAGGAAAACATCATAGGGGTAGAGAAACAACCCATACAAGATCAATAGTCCATCCCATCCACCCTCACCCTCTCTTTTTTCAATTAACACAGCAATTACAACAAGTTACAGTCAGGGAGGAAAAAATCATAGGGGTACAGAAACAACCAATACAAGTACAAGATCAATAGTCCATCCCATCCACCCTCACCCTCTCCTTTTTCAATTAACACAACAATCATAACAAGTTACAGTCAGGGAGGAAAACATCATAGTGGTACAGAAACAATCCATACAAGATTAATAGCCCCTCCCATCCACCCCCACCCTCTGCTTTTTCAGTTAAGGCAACAATTACAACAAGTTACAGTCAGGGAGGGAAAAAATCATAGGGGTACAGAAACAACCAATACAAGTACAAGATCAATAGCCCCTCCCATCCACCCCCACCCTCTGCTTTTTCAGTTAAGGCAACAATTACAACAAGTTACAGTCAGGGAGGAAAAAATCATAGGGGTACAGAAACAACCCATACAAGATCAATAGTCCATCCCATCCACCCTCACCCTCTCCTTTTTCAATTAACACAACAATCATAACAAGTTACAGTCAGGGAGGGAAACATCTTATAGGTACAGAAACAACCCATAGAAGTACAAGATCAATAGTCCCTCCCATCCACCCCCACCCTCTGCTTTTTCAGTTAAGGCAACAATTACAACAAGTTACAGTCAGGGAGGAAAAAATCATAGGGGTACAGGAACAACCAATACAAGTACAAGATCAATAGTCCCTCCCATCCACCCTCACCCTCTCCTTTTTCAATTAACACAACAATTATAACAAGTTATATTCAGGGAGAAAAACATCATAGTGGTACAGAAACAATCCATACAAGATTAATAGTCCATCCCATCCACCCTCACCCTCTTTTTCAATTAACACAAACAATCATAACAAGTTACAGTCAGGGAGGAAAACATCATAGGGGTACAGAAACAACCCATACAAGATCAATAGTCCATCCCATCCACACTCACCCTCTCCCTTTTTAAGGCAACAATTATAACAAGTTACAGTCAGGGAGGAAAAAATCATAGGGGTACAGAAACAACCCATACAAGTACAACATCAATGGCCAGTCCCATCCACCCTCAGCCTCTCCCTTTTCAGTTCAGACAGTAAGTACAACAAGTTAAAGTCTGGGAGAAAAACATTATAGTGGTACAGAAACAACTCATACAAGATCAATAGTCCCTCCCATCCACCCCTGCCCTCTTCGTTTTCAGTTAAGGCAACAATTATAACAAGTTATAGTCAGGGAGGGAAACATCATAGGGGTACAGAATCAACCCATACAAGATCAATAGTCCATCCCATCCACCCTCACCCTCTCCTTTTTCAATTAACACAACAATTACAACAAGTTACAGTCAGGGAGGAAAAAATCATAGGGGTACAGAAGCAACCAATACAAGTACAAGATCAATAGTCCCTCCCATCCACCCTCACCCTCTGCTTTTTCAATTAACACAACAATTATAACAAGTTATATTCAGGGAGAAAAACATCATAGTGGTACAGAAACAATCCATACAAGATTAATAGTCCATCCCATCCACCCTCACCCTCTTTTTCAATTAACACAACAATCATAACAAGTTACAGTCAGGAAGGAAAACATCATAGGGGTACAGAAACAACCCATACAAGATGAATAGTCCATCCCATCCACACTCACCCTCTCCCTTTTTAAGGCAACAATTATAACAAGTTATAATCAGGCAGGAAAACATCATAGGGGTACAGAAACAACCCATAAAAGTACAACATCGATGGCCAGTCCCATCCACCCTCACCCTCTCCTTTTTCAGTTCAGACAACAAGTACAACAAGTTACAGTCTGGGAGAAAAACATCATAGTGGTACAGAAACAACCCATACTGTTGGGGGTCGAGCATGGGCGCTTGAACAGGCCTACAGCAAGCTGTGAGAAAGTGAACTTATGACCCCAGGTTAAAAGAAGAAGAAGTGTCAAGATCAGCAAAACAGGAATCCAATAACAGGATGCCGGTAATTGCAGAAGCATGATGTAATGCTAAGCTGATGCGAAGGTGTGAAACCAATCAGGAGAGGTAAAGGGGAGCGTGTATCCCTCATGGGCAAAGTGAAGCAGCCAATCAAGTAATGCGTGATCGCGTGTAAGACAGTATATTAAGAGCAGCCTTGTAATCAATAAACGGAGCATTTTGTGAACCTATATCGTATCGGTGTTTTCTCCCCTCCACCTGGCCGCGGCATTCTGGTGACCCTACGTGATACCAGGAGAGAGAGAGACCATGGACGAGAGAAGGTGGAGATCCCGGCTGCCCGAGAGAGGCAGGCTGCCCGAGAGAGGCAGGAAAAGAGCTCCAATTACGTGGCCACGGCTGACCGGTGAGTCAGGCAGACTGCGGTCTGGTTCGGGATGGGTTTCGCTGTATCAGCGATAGAAAAGGCTACGACAGAAGGAGTGCTATGCGTAGCGAAGAAAACAGGGTACTCAATACCCCGACAGGAACTTGTGGACTTTTTATTTTGGTGCTGACGAAGGGGGTTGTTAGAAAATACGGGACAGTTATTCTCCAAAGATCAATGGCGTAAGACAGGGGAAGAATTGTGGGAGTCGGTGAAGCTTTTAATCTCGAGACTTGGGAGAAAATTACTAAGGAAGAAGCCCCTGATTTATGGATGTTTTCAGTCCTTCCTAAGGTGAAGGGAGCAACCCTTAAAGAGACAGACCTAAAGTTAATGTTGAAATGGTCGAAGACACGTTACCCAGAGATTTATGAGTCTACCGGATTTGAGATATCCTTGTGGAATGGGGCAGGAGTTAAGCTGTGGAATGCAGCTACAAAAGGCAATGATGCTGTGAAAAGTTTGTCAGTCATTTGGAGAACTGTTTTAGAGATGTTAAAGTAAAAAAAAAAATGAGATCATGGAGATCAGCGTGCCCCCCCCCCCCCCAAACCTCCACTGGTTGCCGCTGCAGCAGCGAAGACTGAGGACGGGGATGAAGACGATCCTTTCGACCTGAGCCCTATTGACCCCGAGATGGAGCCTGTGCACGTTCATCAGTTTGCTGTTGCTGCTCCTGAGATTCTGATGCCTGATAATGCTGATGCTGACCTGGATGGTGCTTTTGACCTGGAGCCTATTCATCCGGAAAAGAAGCCTGATTTATATCCCCCATATCCTCATGATAAATGGGTAGCTGTAAAGGGAGAAGTGAGATGGGTGGGGGATGTGGATGTATTGCACAGTTTCCCATGGTGTGTGTGCTTCCCACCCGAGATGGGAAGGTCTCTTGTATGCTCTTATCAGGGGTATCGGGCAGAATGTGTAAGACCGTGGAGTTGGGACCCCGTATACTACTCCGTTGATACAGTCGCTCTGTGATACTCAAGTACTAGAAGTTGGTAAATATAAGTATGTCCATGTTTCTATCTGCCCTTGGAAACCTTTATAGATATTGCTGGCAACTTCCTCCAACATAGGCTGGCCACCTGTGTCGGAACGAGTGTGCATTTTGGTCAGTATAAAAGCCCAAGCCTCATGCGATGTAAGGGAGGCAGAGCCTCTGCGGGGACGCCCGCTAAGGTTGAGCCTGCCACCTTGCACTGCGATGATGCTTCTCGGAGCTGGTTTCCTGATAGTCTTTACAGGGTCCTTGTGCCACGTCCTGTATGTGGGACTGTGTAGTGGGAACAATGATTGTCTGGATTTTGTGTTTCAAATATTGTAGTTGTGTGGAGTGTGCTTGTGGGATCCCATATGTGTGTGTGTGTGTGTCTGTGTGTGTGTGTGATGAGGGCAGACAGTGTTCTGTATATTTTTTGTTGTCAGGTTCATGTAAAAGTTTTAACAGGTAGCAGTTTAACCTTTCGGGCAAGAAAAGGTTAATGCAAAAGCGCAGTTGCCGATAGGCCGGTGGTTTTAGCTGTGCAAAGCAGGGTGAGCAACTTTGAAAAAAAAAAAAACAACAACAACAAAAAAACAACAACAACAAAAAAAAATCACTTGAGGGCAACTGAAAATTAACAGCTTGAATATGCATGCTTGTAAAGTAGCTATTATTAGAGGTTGTGATTTTGTGTATAAAACCACCTGTATTTACTAGCCAGTTGCTAATAAGAAACTATACATTGTATTGTATGGATTTGTCACTTGTAAAAGAGATGTTAAAGAAAGCAAATTTGCAGTAGCTGCTAGAAAATACTAAGGCAAAAGCTAGAAAGATTCTAAGATGATGGTACTGTTATAAAGCAAGTAATGGAACAAATTAAGAGGGTGGGAGAACTCCACTGGTAAGAAGTTTCTTTGGTTAGTCCCCTCGCTGCCATTAGCATCTTCAACATGCTGATGCACTCTGTGATAGTTACTCTGCTAATGTAAATCTGTGTGTGCTTTGCTGTAGTAGTGACTTGTTACTGGGTTAAGCAGGTGAAACTCTGCATTGACAACAAGGTGCAAGGACAGAGATTGACCAAATGCCTGCTACCACAGTCAAGGGCAAGACTGGGTTGGCCTCTGTGTTTGCCACCAAGAAGAACCTTTAGCTTCGCTGCTGGCTGCAACCCAGCAGGCGTAGAGCAGTGGAGACACATGTCATGCCAGACCTTGATGTGAGGGATGGCCTCCGCTGTTATCAGAGAGCCATCCAGGAGAAAAAGGGTAGGCCCAGCTGTGTACAGCTATCAACAGGACCATACTGGCTGCCAGCAAAACATACCAAGCCGCAGAACTCAACCACATAAAGAAACAGCAATGGTAGAAATCTTTGTAAAATCTTTGTAATATCTGTGCTATTATGTGTGACCATGGGTAATGGAAAAGTATACTGAGCATATCTGTTAAATCCCAACTATTCCAACCTGTTACATGGTGTGTAGGATTCACTGATATGCCACATGTTATAAAGGTTCAAGTGACTTCAAATCAGACTAATCTTACTGAAATAATGCTACCTAGAGTAGTGGGTTGTTATATTACACAAGTCAAGCAGTGATAGAGCAGACACAATAAATTGTCAAAAACTTTTCGTAAAACTAAAAAGGGGGAGATGTGGAGACAGTGTTCTCACAGGAAAATGAATATTTGGTACATGAGCTCTGAATAACTCTGAGGGATACAGCAAGGCCATGGGAGGCCCGAGGAAGCCTAAGCAAGCAAGATAAGAAGAAGCTGTAATTCACTGAGTTATGAGAACTGTGGACTGTTGGCAAGCATTCGAGGTCAAGTTCTCACACCTGTGTTTAACCAATTATATGTTAGTCACTAAGGGTCTTCACGACAAGTATCCAATCATGATATGCCAAATTGCTGTAGGTGTGTGTAAGCAATAGTATATAAGGAGTTAAAGCTTTGCAATAAATGGCTTTTTGTCTGATCAAAAAAAAAAAAAAAAGGGGGGGGAGTGTAACTCCTTGACTGTTAACACTGTACAGTTTACTTCTGCAGCTGCTTCACATCCCCTTTGCATTAGAATGCTTCTGGGCATGTGTTGTATGAATCTTTCTGATCATTCTGAATCTATTCACAAGAATTTGTTTGAACTTAAAGAAAATATGAAAGAACTTACTGTAGAAACAAATCCTATAGACTCTTGGTTAAAATCGTTAGGAATAAGTAGTTGGTTAAGGAGTTTAATCATGATGTTTAGCGGACCAATAATGATTATGTTGTTAATTTTGTTTTTTGGACCTTGTCTGTTACAATGTATTATGCAACGCATGCAGCAGATGACAAACGCCTTATTTGAAAAAAGAGGGGGAGATGTTGGGGGTCGAGCATGGGCGCTTGAAGAGGCCTACAGCAAGCTGTGAGAAAGTGAACTTATGACCCCAGGTTAAAAGAAGAAGAAGTGTCAAGATCAGCAAAACAGGAATGCAATAACAGGATGCCAGTAATTGCAGAAGCATGATGTAACGCTAAGCTGAAGCGAAGGCGTGAAACCAATCAGGAGAGGTAAAGGGGAGCGTGTATCCCTCGTGGGCAAAGTGAAGCAGCCAATCAAGTAATGCGTGATCACGTGTAAGACAGTATATTAAGAGCAGCTTTGTAATCAATAAACGGAGCATTTTGTGAACCTACATCGTATCGGTGTTTTCTCCCCTCCACCTGGCCGCGGCACCATACAAGATCAATAGTCCCTCCCATCCAGCCTCACCCTCTCCTTTTTCAGTTAAGGCAACTATTCTAACAAGTTACAGTCAGGGAGGAAAACATCATAGGGGTACAGAAACAACCCATACAAGTACAAAATCAATAGTCCCTCTCATCCACCCTCACCCTCTCCATTTTTTTATTAACACAACAAAAAGCATTTCTACAAGTCCGCACTCGTGCAATTCTTGCAGAGCCAAGGCCACGCAGTGAGCGATCCCAATACCCTGAGCCTTGTTGCTGGACAAGAAGATTCTTGGCAGGCATAAGCAAGGTCAATTGTCTTGTTATGCTTCTGTAATTTCCCATGTTTTCGTGCAGAGAATGATCTCTGCCAAGGCTGTAGTTTCCCACGGTGTTTTTACAAATACAGTATTACAAAATACACAAATGCAATTTTACAAATACAAGAACAAACAAGTTATAAACATTAGCTTTGTAAACAGTAGTAACCTCTAGACTCACCAATTAGAGCTCCGTATCCAAGGTTGCTCAGCTTTCCCCTTGAGTCAGCTACATCCACCTGCTAAACATGCACAGAGTTACCCACATGAATTCAAGCTAAATAGATTAGCCTAAAGAGAAAGATGTTCAGTATCGCAGCAAAAACCTGGACATTTCTCAGCTTTGCAGAGCCTAACATTTACTCCCAACACAACCCTTTCTTCTACCCATTCCCCAAGAACTATTCACACACCAAACCCGACGTTCATTTTCTCCTGCTCCACAGCTCCCTGCTGTGCTAAAAGACTTGCTAGTGTAGCTGAAAAAGGGACCTGTTCTTTCTGTGTGCTGACCGGCAGCACAACCAGACTATCGCAAGGAAATCGCAGAACAATTTACAGCTTAGCTGACTTTTAAAGATTCAAGAGCTTGGCCCAACAGGAGCTAAGCTTGTCTGACTGTTCCAAAGCAAACACCATTACATTTATAAGGAAGCAACCTATCCAAGGACACTGTGATACCAAAGAAAGGCAGTGCAAAAAAGCAGACAATGCTTCAGATGGAGCAAACCTCTGAAGAGTCAATGACTTCAAAAGAAGTGATTATGCTGCTGGACAAGGTAGTGCCTTTGCCCTGAGCTTTCAAAGCAGATCAGCAAGATACATGCTTGCCTCAGTGCTGAAGTTCCAGCTGAATGCACTGTTATTCTCTCTACTTCCACCTACTTACCAGAAGCAGCTTCCTCAGTATGCTCGTGCGCAGTGCCACATCTTCTTTTGCTGCGTCAAACACAAGGCCAGGAAGTGCATCCAGTAAGTAAACTCCCCAAGAGGTGAAGGACAGGAACTAATAAGAAAAAAAATAATTACTAAAATAGTTGCACTGAAGTAAAACAGAAAACTGATGTCAAAGCTGGAAACACAGTGCTCCAATCCCAAATCTGCTTCATGCCTTTAGCCCTTCCATTACCACTCTGCAGCCCCACGCAGTAGCTCACTCTAAACTGTACATGCATTCTCACTAGCTCCCGGTCAGTGGTACAGAGGGAAGGGACTGGGGCTTGACAAGGTCTGGTTTGTTCTCATTATGGTGACGGCGTATTGAAGCTCTCCGGCTTCCAGGCACAAAGGGGAAAATACTGTGACACGCCCTGACAACAGGGGGTCACGCTGCCAGGCCACCAGCAGCACAGGCAGCCATGCAGGCAGAGACCCAGATCCTGACTACAGGCAGGTCGCATTGCCTGCACCACGACTAAGTGGCTTGGCGCCGTCTTTGGAAAGAAGGGGCGAGTCCAGACCATCCCTCCGCTCGTGGACTTAGGGAAGACGCCCCTGTTACTGCACAGAGACCTGCTCTCCTTCCAGGGAGGCTTAAGCTAAGCTGCAGCAATTTTAACAGGTGCCTAAAGGACAAGCTCACTCACTCCCTCACGTTGATAGACAAGGACAAGACAAACACAAACCAAAACGTCCCACCCGGCTCCCTGGCAAGAGGCCCCTCTGGTGCCGCAGCACAGGCTCACCCTCAGAGCCGTATCCTCCACACTGCCCACAAACCTTGCAGGGATCTCCACAGCCCTCAGGAAACAAGAGCAGACCAGGCCACCTCTGGGCTCCCACAGCAGGAGAAGAGACCTCTGCCAGCCTAGGCCCAATTTCAAGGTACCCAAGAAGAGAAGGTCCAGCAGCAGCCAAGTCCAGCCAGGAGTCTATCAGGCTTGTGAACAAGCAGCAATCCAGTCCACAAATCACCATCAGGTCCAGCAATTGCCAAGCTGCTCTATAATCATATAGAAGATCAAGCCGGGCAGTCAGTCTGAAGTCCAGACTAAGAATCTTCACAGGCAGGGACAGAGCTGAAGAGCAGCATTCCTCCAACAGAGTTCTAAAGAAAACTGAGGTACAGAGCTCGGTTTAAATAGGGCTCCTGGGTGTGGTCTGGTGCACAGGTGAGGCTGTTTAGGGTCATTAAGGCTTACTAATGCCCTCAGTGCCTTAACGAGGCACCTGAGAGCAATGGAAAATTCTAGTTCTATCCACAGGGCCTACAGAGTGAGGTGTGATTGCAGTGTTGTGATGGGGTTTTGTTCCATCTGTTAGCTGGTTAGTCTTCTTCCTCACCTAGCCCCAGAGACATTCTATCAAATGAATGTTCTGTGCATGAGAAGACGCAACCACTTCATTTGTGTGTGATTCAGTAAATCCTCTTGGAGACTTTATGATTCTGTTCAGTTCTGGGAGACTTTGGAAGAGTGGGTACATAAACACAACCCTCAGGAAGGCACACACCATTCTGAATGGGCAGTTCCTAATAGCCCCTGTACTGTTTATTTCACATTAATTTCACCCTACAATGAAGTAAGGTGTTCACTTTCCATTCAGATCTGAATAGAAATTTAAGACAGAATTTTTATTCTACCCATTCCTTACTAGTTTTAAACTGTTTTTGGTTACCTCTTAGATATTTATGGTCTTTTCTGTCCTGTTTTAAGCTGCTCTTGCCTATTTCTAATCTGCTTCAGGCTACCCATTTCTAACCTGGTCTTGCCCTTTCCTAGCTTGGTTTAACTCCTGTATGGTCATTTTTATCTTACTCTTCTCCGTTTCTAAACCTTTTTTAGATTCTTTTGGCAAATTGTAAACAATGGAGAGGCTTTTCCATCTTATTCTGCCCATTCCTTACTAGTTTTAAGCTGGTTTTGGCTCCTTCTTCAATATTTGTGGTCATTTCTGGCCTGTTTTAAGCTGCTCTTGCCTACTTCTAATGTGCTTCAGGCTATTTCTAACCTCTTGATGCCCATTTCTAATTCTTCTGAAGCCATTCTGGCAGTTTCCAAACCATTTTGGTCCATTTCCTACCCATTTCTAGCCTGGTCTTGCCCTTTCCTAACTTGGTTTAACTCCTGTATGGTCATTTTTATCTTATTTGTGTTTGTGTTTGGAATGATTTGGTTTTGTCAGACCTGGTTCTCAGGCTCCTCAGGAGCCCGGTTGCTTTGCTCTTGGGTCTGTGCATGTGATCTGGGCAGATGTGCTGCTCCGTCTGGGAGGTACTGTGCCTGTGTAGGTTATTCTCTGTTTGTTGGTGTCACAGCATGTGTAGTGTTTTGTGTGTGTGTGTTTGCCTTGGAGCTGCTCTACTCATGGTGTGTATTTGGGCCAGGTGCAGCATCTGTAGTGCAAGTCTGTGTGTATTATGATCAGAGGCAGATCTTGAGCATTTCCTTGGGATGGAGGTTACAGGTTCTGGGCTCAGCAATGGTCTCTAGACATAAAAGCTGTGTGGGTATTAACATAGTAGTTGTTTAGCAACTCGGTGATAATTTGGCCAGTGTTTTTGTTCAGATCTCTGCTCTGAAGCAGTTGTCAACGTGATGAAAGCAGGCTTGAAGCAAGGCTCTGTGGCAGAGATGCAGAGCAGCCGGCAGACACTCTTGCAGCCCCGACAGTGATCCCATAAGGATGACATGACAATGATCGGCAGGGCTGGAAGGGGGGGGGGGGTGGCGGGCGTTTCGGCGGCGGGCGCCGCTCGCTGTTGCCATCTTGTGTCCAGGTTAGGTACTGCAGCCCTGCCTCCGCGCATGAGCCGTGGTGCTCCCTGTCCCCGGAAGTGGCTGGTGTCACGTGGTGCCCGCCGGTTTCCGGCGGGCTGTAGCAAGCGCGGCTCCATGCGGCCGCAGTCTGGTGGCCGCCCGCCGGCTCCGGTCCCTCCGCGCCGTTTCGGTGTGGCAGGCGCAGCCCCCGGGAGCAGCATGGCGGCGGGCAGGGTCCGGGTCCAGGTCCGGGTCCCGGCAGCAGCAGGTGAGAGCCGAGCCCACCGCGGGGCCGGGCTTACCGGGGAGGGGAGCGGGCCCGGCCGCCCGGCCGTGCCTTGGACGTGCGCAGAGGGGCCTCTCCTGCCTGCTGGCCGCTCGGCACGGGAAGCCTCTCGGTGCTCGGTACTGAGGGGAGTGAAGGCACGGGGGGGGGGGGGGGGGGGGGGGGGGGGGGGGGGGGGGTGTTACCTGGAGGTCCGTAATTCACACTGTACCTGCACTGGGAGGGAAAGGGGCCAGGGTTGAAATAGCTGTTTCTAAAGCAGCCAAGGCGTTCCCTGCTTGTTTTCTCTGATCTAATCTTGTGCTTAGTTGGGAAATTAGACTGTTGACTGTAGCTTTAAGGTGCTGAAGGATCTGGAGACTGGGATTCTCGGAGAAATGAGAAGGGGGAAGGGTGCATTGCCCTCCTTTTGTTCTGCACACAGACCTTGCTGGGCTGAGCCCTGGGGGAGGCCAGCTCATCCCAGCCTTTCTGTTAAGGACTTCAGTTGCTGCTGTTGCTCTCCTGCTTTCGCCCGTCTTTGGACAACTGCTTAGCTCCAGTAAAGCCATCAGGCTTCTTCATAAATGCTTCTTATTCCAGATGCAGAGGCAGCTCAAGCACAGGCCCTCGCTAATGGCTGCAGTGGCTGCGGCTGTTGGGTTTCATAGGTAAGAATTTTTGTAGGGGATTGTCTCTCCTGTGAAATGCTTGCATGGGATTTGTCCATAAAAAAATCCCTCACTGTTCTCTTTTCTCCACTGCTTGGCTGTGAGAGCAGGAAGCAGCAGAATCCGTGGCAGAGATAGATAAAGAAGAGCACGGGGAAGAAGCAAGCCCAGATGGCAGGGAGAAAGAGAACCAGCAGTATCCAGGTCAGGCAGAAACTGCCCCTCCCAGAGCAGAGTCCCAACAGCTGAGAAGCTGGAGCATCATGCCCAGGGAATGGATCTTGCATGTTGGCTGTCTGAGAAGCTGCACAGTGAGAAACGGTCGCTAGGTTCAGGTAAGCCTCAGTAAGACTAATTCTAAACAATTAACAGGCATTTCCATTTTACTTCATCCCATTCCTGACTAGTTCTAAGCTATTTTTGGTTACTTAAGTATTTATGGTCATTTCTGGCCTGTTTTAAGCTGCTCTTGCCTATTTCTAATGTGCTTCAGGCTATTTCTAACCTCTTGATGCCCATTTCTAATTCTTCTGAAGCCATTCTGGCAGTTTCCAAACCATTTTGGTCCATTTCCTACCCATTTCTAGCCTGGTCTTCCTCTTCATAGCTTGGTTTAACTCCTGTATGGTCATTTTTATCTTACTCTTCTGCATTTCTAAACCTTTTTTAGATTCTTTTGGCACATTGTAAACAATGGAGAGGCTTTTCCATCTTATTCTGCCCAGTCCTTACTAGTTTTAAGCTGGTTTTGGCTACTTCTTTAGTATTTGTGGTCATTTCTGGCCTGTTTTAAGCTGCTCTTGCCTATTTCTAATGTGCTTCAGGCTATTTCTAACCTCTTGATGCCCATTTCTAATTCTTCTGAAGCCATTCTGGCAGTTTCCAAACCATTTTGGTCCATTTCCTACCCATTTCTAGCCTGGTTTTGCCGTTTCCTAGCTTGGTTTAACTCCTGTATGGTCATTTTTATCTTACTCTTCTCCGTTTCTAAACCTTTTTTAGATTCTTTTGGCACATTGTAAACAATGGAGAGGCTTTTCCATCTTATTCTGCCCAATCCTTACTAGATTTAAGCTGGTTTTGGCTCCTTCTTTAGTATTTGTGGTCATTTTTGGCCTGTTTTAAGCTGCTCTTGCCTATTTCTAATGTGCTTCAGGCTATTTCTAACCTCTTGATGCCCATTTCTAATTCTTCTGAAGCCATTCTGGCAGTTTCCAAACCATTTTGGTCCATTTCCTACCCATTTCTAGCCTGGTTTTGCCGTTTCCTAGCTTGGTTTAACTCCTGTATGGTCATTTTTATTTTACTCTTCTCCGTTTCTAAACCTTTTTTAGATTCTTTTGGCACATTGTAAACAATGGAGAGGCTTTTCCATCTTATTCTGCCCAATCCTTACTAGTTTTAAGCTGGTTTTGGCTCCTTCTTCAATATTTGTGGTCATTTCTGGGCTGTTTTAAGCTGCTCTTTGCCTTTTTCTAATGTGCTTCAGGCTATTTCTAACCTCTTGATGCCCATTTCTAATTCTTCTGAAGCCATTCTGGCAGTTTCCAAACCATTTTGGTTCATTTCCTACCCATTTCTAGCCTGGTCTTCCCCTTCCTAGCTTGGTTTAACTCCTGTATGGTCATTTTTATCTTACTCTTCTGCATTTCTAAACCTTTTTTAGATTCTTTTGGCACATTGTAAACAATGGAGAGGCTTTTCCATCTTATTCTGCCCAGTCCTTACTAGTTTTAAGCTGGTTTTGGCTACTTCTTTAGTATTTGTGGTCATTTCTGGCCTGTTTTAAGCTGCTCTTGCCTATTTCTAATGTGCTTCAGGCTATTTCTAACCTCTTGATGCCCATTTCTAATTCTTCTGAAGCCATTCTGGCAGTTTCCAAACCATTTTGGTCCATTTCCTACCCATTTCTAGCCTGGTTTTGCCGTTTCCTAGCTTGGTTTAACTCCTGTATGGTCATTTTTATCTTACTCTTCTCCGTTTCTAAACCTTTTTTAGATTCTTTTGGCACATTGTAAACAATGGAGAGGCTTTTCCATCTTATTCTGCCCAATCCTTACTAGATTTAAGCTGGTTTTGGCTCCTTCTTTAGTATTTGTGGTCATTTTTGGCCTGTTTTAAGCTGCTCTTGCCTATTTCTAATGTGCTTCAGGCTATTTCTAACCTCTTGATGCCCATTTCTAATTCTTCTGAAGCCATTCTGGCAGTTTCCAAACCATTTTGGTCCATTTCCTACCCATTTCTAGCCTGGTTTTGCCGTTTCCTAGCTTGGTTTAACTCCTGTATGGTCATTTTTATTTTACTCTTCTCCGTTTCTAAACCTTTTTTAGATTCTTTTGGCACATTGTAAACAATGGAGAGGCTTTTCCATCTTATTCTGCCCAATCCTTACTAGTTTTAAGCTGGTTTTGGCTCCTTCTTCAATATTTGTGGTCATTTCTGGGCTGTTTTAAGCTGCTCTTGCCTTTTTCTAATGTGCTTCAGGCTATTTCTAACCTCTTGATGCCCATTTCTAATTCTTCTGAAGCCATTCTGGCAGTTTCCAAACCATTTTGGTTCATTTCCTACCCATTTCTAGCCTGGTCTTCCCCTTCCTAGCTTGGTTTAACTCCTGTATGGTCATTTTTATCTTACTCTTCTGCATTTCTAAACCTTTTTTAGATTCTTTTGGCACATTGTAAACAATGGAGAGGCTTTTCCATCTTATTCTGCCCATTCCTTACTAGTTTTAAGCTGGTTTTGGCTACTTCTTTAGTATTTGTGGTCATTTTTGGCCTGTTTTAAGCTGCTCTTGCCTATTTCTAATGTGCTTCAGGCTATTTCTAACCTCTTGATGCCCATTTCTAATTCTTCTGAAGCCATTCTGGCAGTTTCCAAACCATTTTGGTCCATTTCCTACCCATTTCTAGCCTGGTCTTGCCCTTCCTAGCTTGGTTTAACTCCTGTATGGTCATTTTTATCTTACTCTTCTCCGTTTCTAAACCTTTTTTAGATTCTTTTGGCACATTGTAAACAATGGAGAGGCTTTTCCATCTTATTCTGCCCAATCCTTACTAGATTTAAGCTGGTTTTGGCTCCTTCTTTAGTATTTGTGGTCATTTTTGGCCTGTTTTAAGCTGCTCTTGCCTATTTCTAATGTGCTTCAGGCTATTTCTAACCTCTTGATGCCCATTTCTAATTCTTCTGAAGCCATTCTGGCAGTTTCCAAACCATTTTGGTCCATTTCCTACCCATTTCTAGCCTGGTTTTGCCGTTTCCTAGCTTGGTTTAACTCCTGTATGGTCATTTTTATTTTACTCTTCTCCGTTTCTAAACCTTTTTTAGATTCTTTTGGCACATTGTAAACAATGGAGAGGCTTTTCCATCTTATTCTGCCCAATCCTTACTAGTTTTAAGCTGGTTTTGGCTCCTTCTTCAATATTTGTGGTCATTTCTGGGCTGTTTTAAGCTGCTCTTGCCTTTTTCTAATGTGCTTCAGGCTATTTCTAACCTCTTGATGCCCATTTCTAATTCTTCTGAAGCCATTCTGGCAGTTTCCAAACCATTTTGGTCCATTTCCTACCCATTTCTAGCCTGGTCTTCCCCTTCCTAGCTTGGTTTAACTCCTGTATGGTCATTTTTATCTTACTCTTCTCCGTTTCTAAACCTTTTTTAGATTCTTTTGGCACATTGTAAACAATGGAGAGGCTTTTCCATCTTATTCTGCCCAATCCTTACTAGATTTAAGCTGGTTTTGGCTCCTTCTTTAGTATTTGTGGTCATTTTTGGCCTGTTTTAAGCTGCTCTTGCCTATTTCTAATGTGCTTCAGGCTATTTCTAACCTCTTGATGCCCATTTCTAATTCTTCTGAAGCCATTCTGGCAGTTTCCAAACCATTTTGGTCCATTTCCTACCCATTTCTAGCCTGGTTTTGCCGTTTCCTAGCTTGGTTTAACTCCTGTATGGTCATTTTTATTTTACTCTTCTCCGTTTCTAAACCTTTTTTAGATTCTTTTGGCACATTGTAAACAATGGAGAGGCTTTTCCATCTTATTCTGCCCAATCCTTACTAGTTTTAAGCTGGTTTTGGCTCCTTCTTCAATATTTGTGGTCATTTCTGGGCTGTTTTAAGCTGCTCTTGCCTTTTTCTAATGTGCTTCAGGCTATTTCTAACCTCTTGATGCCCATTTCTAATTCTTCTGAAGCCATTCTGGCAGTTTCCAAACCATTTTGGTTCATTTCCTACCCATTTCTAGCCTGGTCTTCCCCTTCCTAGCTTGGTTTAACTCCTGTATGGTCATTTTTATCTTACTCTTCTGCATTTCTAAACCTTTTTTAGATTCTTTTGGCACATTGTAAACAATGGAGAGGCTTTTCCATCTTATTCTGCCCATTCCTTACTAGTTTTAAGCTGGTTTTGGCTACTTCTTTAGTATTTGTGGTCATTTTTGGCCTGTTTTAAGCTGCTCTTGCCTATTTCTAATGTGCTTCAGGCTATTTCTAACCTCTTGATGCCCATTTCTAATTCTTCTGAAGCCATTCTGGCAGTTTCCAAACCATTTTGGTCCATTTCCTACCCATTTCTAGCCTGGTTTTGCCGTTTCCTAGCTTGGTTTAACTCCTGTATGGTCATTTTTATTTTACTCTTCTCCGTTTCTAAACCTTTTTTAGATTCTTTTGGCACATTGTAAACAATGGAGAGGCTTTTCCATCTTATTCTGCCCAATCCTTACTAGTTTTAAGCTGGTTTTGGCTCCTTCTTCAATATTTGTGGTCATTTCTGGGCTGTTTTAAGCTGCTCTTGCCTTTTTCTAATGTGCTTCAGGCTATTTCTAACCTCTTGATGCCCATTTCTAATTCTTCTGAAGCCATTCTGGCAGTTTCCAAACCATTTTGGTCCATTTCCTACCCATTTCTAGCCTGGTCTTCCCCTTCCTAGCTTGGTTTAACTCCTGTATGGTCATTTTTATCTTACTCTTCTCCGTTTCTAAACCTTTTTTAGATTCTTTTGGCACATTGTAAACAATGGAGAGGCTTTTCCATCTTATTCTGCCCAATCCTTACTAGATTTAAGCTGGTTTTGGCTCCTTCTTTAGTATTTGTGGTCATTTTTGGCCTGTTTTAAGCTGCTCTTGCCTATTTCTAATGTGCTTCAGGCTATTTCTAACCTCTTGATGCCCATTTCTAATTCTTCTGAAGCCATTCTGGCAGTTTCCAAACCATTTTGGTCCATTTCCTACCCATTTCTAGCCTGGTTTTGCCGTTTCCTAGCTTGGTTTAACTCCTGTATGGTCATTTTTATTTTACTCTTCTCCGTTTCTAAACCTTTTTTAGATTCTTTTGGCACATTGTAAACAATGGAGAGGCTTTTCCATCTTATTCTGCCCAATCCTTACTAGTTTTAAGCTGGTTTTGGCTCCTTCTTCAATATTTGTGGTCATTTCTGGGCTGTTTTAAGCTGCTCTTGCCTTTTTCTAATGTGCTTCAGGCTATTTCTAACCTCTTGATGCCCATTTCTAATTCTTCTGAAGCCATTCTGGCAGTTTCCAAACCATTTTGGTTCATTTCCTACCCATTTCTAGCCTGGTCTTCCCCTTCCTAGCTTGGTTTAACTCCTGTATGGTCATTTTTATCTTACTCTTCTGCATTTCTAAACCTTTTTTAGATTCTTTTGGCACATTGTAAACAATGGAGAGGCTTTTCCATCTTATTCTGCCCATTCCTTACTAGTTTTAAGCTGGTTTTGGCTACTTCTTTAGTATTTGTGGTCATTTTTGGCCTGTTTTAAGCTGCTCTTGCCTATTTCTAATGTGCTTCAGGCTATTTCTAACCTCTTGATGCCCATTTCTAATTCTTCTGAAGCCATTCTGGCAGTTTCCAAACCATTTTGGTCCATTTCCTACCCATTTCTAGCCTGGTCTTGCCCTTCCTAGCTTGGTTTAACTCCTGTATGGTCATTTTTATCTTACTCTTCTCCGTTTCTAAACCTTTTTTAGATTCTTTTGGCACATTGTAAACAATGGAGAGGCTTTTCCATCTTATTCTGCCCATTCCTTACTAGTTTTAAGCTGGTTTTGGCTACTTCTTTAGTATTTGTGGTCATTTCTGGCCTGTTTTAAGCTGCTCTTGCCTATTTCTAATGTGCTTCAGGCTATTTCTAACCTCTTGATGCCCATTTCTAATTCTTCTGAAGCCATTCTGGCAGTTTCCAAACCATTTTGGTCCATTTCCTACCCATTTCTAGCCTGGTTTTGCCGTTTCCTAGCTTGGTTTAACTCCTGTATGGTCATTTTTATCTTACTCTTCTCCGTTTCTAAACCTTTTTTAGATTCTTTTGGCACATTGTAAACAATGGAGAGGCTTTTCCATCTTATTCTGCCCAATCCTTACTAGATTTAAGCTGGTTTTGGCTCCTTCTTTAGTATTTGTGGTCATTTTTGGCCTGTTTTAAGCTGCTCTTGCCTATTTCTAATGTGCTTCAGGCTATTTCTAACCTCTTGATGCCCATTTCTAATTCTTCTGAAGCCATTCTGGCAGTTTCCAAACCATTTTGGTCCATTTCCTACCCATTTCTAGCCTGGTTTTGCCGTTTCCTAGCTTGGTTTAACTCCTGTATGGTCATTTTTATTTTACTCTTCTCCGTTTCTAAACCTTTTTTAGATTCTTTTGGCACATTGTAAACAATGGAGAGGCTTTTCCATCTTATTCTGCCCAATCCTTACTAGTTTTAAGCTGGTTTTGGCTCCTTCTTCAATATTTGTGGTCATTTCTGGGCTGTTTTAAGCTGCTCTTGCCTTTTTCTAATGTGCTTCAGGCTATTTCTAACCTCTTGATGCCCATTTCTAATTCTTCTGAAGCCATTCTGGCAGTTTCCAAACCATTTTGGTCCATTTCCTACCCATTTCTAGCCTGGTCTTCCCCTTCCTAGCTTGGTTTAACTCCTGTATGGTCATTTTTATCTTACTCTTCTCCGTTTCTAAACCTTTTTTAGATTCTTTTGGCACATTGTAAACAATGGAGAGGCTTTTCCATCTTATTCTGCCCAATCCTTACTAGATTTAAGCTGGTTTTGGCTCCTTCTTTAGTATTTGTGGTCATTTTTGGCCTGTTTTAAGCTGCTCTTGCCTATTTCTAATGTGCTTCAGGCTATTTCTAACCTCTTGATGCCCATTTCTAATTCTTCTGAAGCCATTCTGGCAGTTTCCAAACCATTTTGGTCCATTTCCTACCCATTTCTAGCCTGGTCTTGACCTTCCTAGCTTGGTTTAACTCCTGTATGGTCATTTTTATCTTACTCTTCTCCGTTTCTAAACCTTTTTTAGATTCTTTTGGCACATTGTAAACAATGGAGAGGCTTTTCCATCTTATTCTGCCCAATCCTTACTAGATTTAAGCTGGTTTTGGCTCCTTCTTTAGTATTTGTGGTCATTTTTGGCCTGTTTTAAGCTGCTCTTGCCTATTTCTAATGTGCTTCAGGCTATTTCTAACCTCTTGATGCCCATTTCTAATTCTTCTGAAGCCATTCTGGCAGTTTCCAAACCATTTTGGTCCATTTCCTACCCATTTCTAGCCTGGTTTTGCCGTTTCCTAGCTTGGTTTAACTCCTGTATGGTCATTTTTATTTTACTCTTCTCCGTTTCTAAACCTTTTTTAGATTCTTTTGGCACATTGTAAACAATGGAGAGGCTTTTCCATCTTATTCTGCCCAATCCTTACTAGTTTTAAGCTGGTTTTGGCTCCTTCTTCAATATATGTGGTCATTTCTGGGCTGTTTTAAGCTGCTCTTGCCTTTTTCTAATGTGCTTCAGGCTATTTCTAACCTCTTGATGCCCATTTCTAATTCTTCTGAAGCCATTCTGGCAGTTTCCAAACCATTTTGGTCCATTTCCTACCCATTTCTAGCCTGGTCTTCCCCTTCCTAGCTTGGTTTAACTCCTGTATGGTCATTTTTATCTTACTCTTCTGCATTTCTAAACCTTTTTTAGATTCTTTTGGCACATTGTAAACAATGGAGAGGCTTTTCCATCTTATTCTGCCCATTCCTTACTAGTTTTAAGCTGGTTTTGGCTACTTCTTTAGTATTTGTGGTCATTTTTGGCCTGTTTTAAGCTGCTCTTGCCTATTTCTAATGTGCTTCAGGCTATTTCTAACCTCTTGATGCCCATTTCTAATTCTTCTGAAGCCATTCTGGCAGTTTCCAAACCATTTTGGTCCATTTCCTACCCATTTCTAGCCTGGTCTTGACCTTCCTAGCTTGGTTTAACTCCTGTATGGTCATTTTTATCTTACTCTTCTCCGTTTCTAAACCTTTTTTAGATTCTTTTGGCACATTGTAAACAATGGAGAGGCTTTTCCATCTTATTCTGCCCAATCCTTACTAGATTTAAGCTGGTTTTGGCTCCTTCTTTAGTATTTGTGGTCATTTTTGGCCTGTTTTAAGCTGCTCTTGCCTATTTCTAATGTGCTTCAGGCTATTTCTAACCTCTTGATGCCCATTTCTAATTCTTCTGAAGCCATTCTGGCAGTTTCCAAACCATTTTGGTCCATTTCCTACCCATTTCTAGCCTGGTTTTGCCGTTTCCTAGCTTGGTTTAACTCCTGTATGGTCATTTTTATTTTACTCTTCTCCGTTTCTAAACCTTTTTTAGATTCTTTTGGCACATTGTAAACAATGGAGAGGCTTTTCCATCTTATTCTGCCCAATCCTTACTAGTTTTAAGCTGGTTTTGGCTCCTTCTTCAATATTTGTGGTCATTTCTGGGCTGTTTTAAGCTGCTCTTGCCTTTTTCTAATGTGCTTCAGGCTATTTCTAACCTCTTGATGCCCATTTCTAATTCTTCTGAAGCCATTCTGGCAGTTTCCAAACCATTTTGGTCCATTTCCTACCCATTTCTAGCCTGGTCTTGCCCTTCCTAGCTTGGTTTAACTCCTGTATGGTCATTTTTATCTTACTGTTCTGCATTTCTAAACCTTTTTTAGATTCTTTTGGCACATTGTAAACAATGGAGAGGCTTTTCCATCTTATTCTGCCCATTCCTTACTAGTTTTAAGCTGGTTTTGGCTACTTCTTTAGTATTTGTGGTCATTTTTGGCCTGTTTTAAGCTGCTCTTGCCTATTTCTAATGTGCTTCAGGCTATTTCTAACCTCTTGATGCCCATTTCTAATTCTTCTGAAGCCATTCTGGCAGTTTCCAAACCATTTTGGTCCATTTCCTACCCATTTCTAGCCTGGTTTTGCCGTTTCCTAGCTTGGTTTAACTCCTGTATGGTCATTTTTATTTTACTCTTCTCCGTTTCTAAACCTTTTTTAGATTCTTTTGGCACATTGTAAACAATGGAGAGGCTTTTCCATCTTATTCTGCCCAATCCTTACTAGTTTTAAGCTGGTTTTGGCTCCTTCTTCAATATTTGTGGTCATTTCTGGGCTGTTTTAAGCTGCTCTTGCCTTTTTCTAATGTGCTTCAGGCTATTTCTAACCTCTTGATGCCCATTTCTAATTCTTCTGAAGCCATTCTGGCAGTTTCCAAACCATTTTGGTTCATTTCCTACCCATTTCTAGCCTGGTCTTCCCCTTCCTAGCTTGGTTTAACTCCTGTATGGTCATTTTTATCTTACTCTTCTGCATTTCTAAACCTTTTTTAGATTCTTTTGGCACATTGTAAACAATGGAGAGGCTTTTCCATCTTATTCTGCCCATTCCTTACTAGTTTTAAGCTGGTTTTGGCTACTTCTTTAGTATTTGTGGTCATTTTTGGCCTGTTTTAAGCTGCTCTTGCCTATTTCTAATGTGCTTCAGGCTATTTCTAACCTCTTGATGCCCATTTCTAATTCTTCTGAAGCCATTCTGGCAGTTTCCAAACCATTTTGGTCCATTTCCTACCCATTTCTAGCCTGGTCTTGCCCTTCCTAGCTTGGTTTAACTCCTGTATGGTCATTTTTATCTTACTCTTCTCCGTTTCTAAACCTTTTTTAGATTCTTTTGGCACATTGTAAACAATGGAGAGGCTTTTCCATCTTATTCTGCCCATTCCTTACTAGTTTTAAGCTGGTTTTGGCTACTTCTTTAGTATTTGTGGTCATTTCTGGCCTGTTTTAAGCTGCTCTTGCCTATTTCTAATGTGCTTCAGGCTATTTCTAACCTCTTGATGCCCATTTCTAATTCTTCTGAAGCCATTCTGGCAGTTTCCAAACCATTTTGGTCCATTTCCTACCCATTTCTAGCCTGGTTTTGCCGTTTCCTAGCTTGGTTTAACTCCTGTATGGTCATTTTTATCTTACTCTTCTCCGTTTCTAAACCTTTTTTAGATTCTTTTGGCACATTGTAAACAATGGAGAGGCTTTTCCATCTTATTCTGCCCAATCCTTACTAGATTTAAGCTGGTTTTGGCTCCTTCTTTAGTATTTGTGGTCATTTTTGGCCTGTTTTAAGCTGCTCTTGCCTATTTCTAATGTGCTTCAGGCTATTTCTAACCTCTTGATGCCCATTTCTAATTCTTCTGAAGCCATTCTGGCAGTTTCCAAACCATTTTGGTCCATTTCCTACCCATTTCTAGCCTGGTTTTGCCGTTTCCTAGCTTGGTTTAACTCCTGTATGGTCATTTTTATTTTACTCTTCTCCGTTTCTAAACCTTTTTTAGATTCTTTTGGCACATTGTAAACAATGGAGAGGCTTTTCCATCTTATTCTGCCCAATCCTTACTAGTTTTAAGCTGGTTTTGGCTCCTTCTTCAATATTTGTGGTCATTTCTGGGCTGTTTTAAGCTGCTCTTGCCTTTTTCTAATGTGCTTCAGGCTATTTCTAACCTCTTGATGCCCATTTCTAATTCTTCTGAAGCCATTCTGGCAGTTTCCAAACCATTTTGGTCCATTTCCTACCCATTTCTAGCCTGGTCTTCCCCTTCCTAGCTTGGTTTAACTCCTGTATGGTCATTTTTATCTTACTCTTCTGCATTTCTAAACCTTTTTTAGATTCTTTTGGCACATTGTAAACAATGGAGAGGCTTTTCCATCTTATTCTGCCCATTCCTTACTAGTTTTAAGCTGGTTTTGGCTACTTCTTTAGTATTTGTGGTCATTTTTGGCCTGTTTTAAGCTGCTCTTGCCTATTTCTAATGTGCTTCAGGCTATTTCTAACCTCTTGATGCCCATTTCTAATTCTTCTGAAGCCATTCTGGCAGTTTCCAAACCATTTTGGTCCATTTCCTACCCATTTCTAGCCTGGTCTTGACCTTCCTAGCTTGGTTTAACTCCTGTATGGTCATTTTTATCTTACTCTTCTCCGTTTCTAAACCTTTTTTAGATTCTTTTGGCACATTGTAAACAATGGAGAGGCTTTTCCATCTTATTCTGCCCAATCCTTACTAGATTTAAGCTGGTTTTGGCTCCTTCTTTAGTATTTGTGGTCATTTTTGGCCTGTTTTAAGCTGCTCTTGCCTATTTCTAATGTGCTTCAGGCTATTTCTAACCTCTTGATGCCCATTTCTAATTCTTCTGAAGCCATTCTGGCAGTTTCCAAACCATTTTGGTCCATTTCCTACCCATTTCTAGCCTGGTTTTGCCGTTTCCTAGCTTGGTTTAACTCCTGTATGGTCATTTTTATTTTACTCTTCTCCGTTTCTAAACCTTTTTTAGATTCTTTTGGCACATTGTAAACAATGGAGAGGCTTTTCCATCTTATTCTGCCCAATCCTTACTAGTTTTAAGCTGGTTTTGGCTCCTTCTTCAATATTTGTGGTCATTTCTGGGCTGTTTTAAGCTGCTCTTGCCTTTTTCTAATGTGCTTCAGGCTATTTCTAACCTCTTGATGCCCATTTCTAATTCTTCTGAAGCCATTCTGGCAGTTTCCAAACCATTTTGGTTCATTTCCTACCCATTTCTAGCCTGGTCTTCCCCTTCCTAGCTTGGTTTAACTCCTGTATGGTCATTTTTATCTTACTCTTCTGCATTTCTAAACCTTTTTTAGATTCTTTTGGCACATTGTAAACAATGGAGAGGCTTTTCCATCTTATTCTGCCCATTCCTTACTAGTTTTAAGCTGGTTTTGGCTACTTCTTTAGTATTTGTGGTCATTTTTGGCCTGTTTTAAGCTGCTCTTGCCTATTTCTAATGTGCTTCAGGCTATTTCTAACCTCTTGATGCCCATTTCTAATTCTTCTGAAGCCATTCTGGCAGTTTCCAAACCATTTTGGTCCATTTCCTACCCATTTCTAGCCTGGTCTTGCCCTTCCTAGCTTGGTTTAACTCCTGTATGGTCATTTTTATCTTACTGTTCTGCATTTCTAAACCTTTTTTAGATTCTTTTGGCACATTGTAAACAATGGAGAGGCTTTTCCATCTTATTCTGCCCATTCCTTACTAGTTTTAAGCTGGTTTTGGCTACTTCTTTAGTATTTGTGGTCATTTTTGGCCTGTTTTAAGCTGCTCTTGCCTATTTCTAATGTGCTTCAGGCTATTTCTAACCTCTTGATGCCCATTTCTAATTCTTCTGAAGCCATTCTGGCAGTTTCCAAACCATTTTGGTCCATTTCCTACCCATTTCTAGCCTGGTTTTGCCGTTTCCTAGCTGGGTTTAACTCCTGTATGGTCATTTTTATTTTACTCTTCTCCGTTTCTAAACCTTTTTTAGATTCTTTTGGCACATTGTAAACAATGGAGAGGCTTTTCCATCTTATTCTGCCCAATCCTTACTAGTTTTAAGCTGGTTTTGGCTCCTTCTTCAATATTTGTGGTCATTTCTGGGCTGTTTTAAGCTGCTCTTGCCTTTTTCTAATGTGCTTCAGGCTATTTCTAACCTCTTGATGCCCATTTCTAATTCTTCTGAAGCCATTCTGGCAGTTTCCAAACCATTTTGGTCCATTTCCTACCCATTTCTAGCCTGGTCTTCCCCTTCCTAGCTTGGTTTAACTCCTGTATGGTCATTTTTATCTTACTCTTCTCCGTTTCTAAACCTTTTTTAGATTCTTTTGGCACATTGTAAACAATGGAGAGGCTTTTCCATCTTATTCTGCCCAATCCTTACTAGATTTAAGCTGGTTTTGGCTCCTTCTTTAGTATTTGTGGTCATTTTTGGCCTGTTTTAAGCTGCTCTTGCCTATTTCTAATGTGCTTCAGGCTATTTCTAACCTCTTGATGCCCATTTCTAATTCTTCTGAAGCCATTCTGGCAGTTTCCAAACCATTTTGGTCCATTTCCTACCCATTTCTAGCCTGGTCTTGCCCTTTCCTAGCTTGGTTTAACTCCTGTATGGTCATTTTTATCTTACTCTTCTCCATTTCTAAACCTTTTTTAGATTCTTTTGTCACATTGTAAACAATGGAGAGGCTTTTCCATCTTGTTCTGCCCATTCCTTACTAGTTTTAAACTGTTTCTTTGTTACTTCTATTTGTGGTAATTTCTGTCCTGTTTTAAGCTGCTCTTGGTTATTTGTAATCTTCTTTAGGCTATTTCTAACCTATTGATGCCCACTTGTTTCTCTTTTGAAGCCATTCTGGCAGTTTCCAAGCCCTTTTGGTCCATTTCTTGTCATGTGTTGTCCCCCCCAATACGGCATCTGCTTTTCCCCACCACGCCAATTTGTCTTCCCCCCCGCCACTCCCCCCTGTTCTTCTATCCCGTATCCCACTCTTCACCCCTTTCTCATCATCTATCCCTTTTAACCGCCATTATTCCCACACCCCCACCCCCCTTCTCTACCATCTGTCCCCCCTAACAGCCATTCTCCCCCCCTTCCCCACTATCTCTCCCATTTAAACCCCTTTCCTCCGTCATCACAACAGTCTTCCCGCCCACCAAAGCCCGAACTAACCTTCGTCCAGCAAGTCTCGATCTTTACCGTGCCGAGCTAAACCCTGCTGAGCTCCGTAACCGTGCACGTACAGAAAACAAAGCTGCGTTCCAGCCCTCACCACTGTCTGCTCCTTCCCGGGCACTGCCATCGCTCCCTCACACAAAAGGACACCGCTGATTGGCCACCGGTCTCTAGGCGGGAAAACGGCCCCTCAGCCGTGCGGCCCGGGATTGGACGGCGCTGACCCTCCGCCCCGCCCCCCCGGGTGGCTTCAGCTCTGCTTGGCTCACTTCGGGTTAGCATAGCCTGCGTTAGTTTACCACGGCTGTGTGGTTTGGCCTAGCCTGGGGAAGCATAGCATAGCCTCCATCCAGCGTGAGATTAAGATGAGTGAGATTAGACCTGGGTGAGATTGACTGGGGGGAGACTGACCCTAGTCAGATTTGTCCTGGGTCAGATTTGTCCCTGGTCAGATTACCCCAGGGGTCAGATTAGCTCGAGTCAGGTTAGTCCGGGTCAGATTAGTCCGGGTCAGATTAGCCCGGTCAGATTAGCCCAGGTCGGATTATCCCGGGTCAGATTAGCTTGGGTGACCCGGTTTGGATCATCCCGGGTCATTTAGCTCAGATAAGAGACAGGTGAGATTAGACGGGTGAGATTATCCTAGCCTCCTTAACTTAGTTTAGTCTGAGTTACCTTGAGTTAGTCTTGGTTAACCTGGATTAGCCTATCCTCAGTTAGCCTGGGTTAGATGAGCCTGGATTAGATGGGGTTAGCCTACCCTATCATAGGGCGGGGTATATGGGAGGACAATACTGGGGTTTTGGGGATATGGAGTCCCTACATGGGGGTCTGTGGGGGGATTTGGGGGTCTGGAGTCCCTGCATGGGGGTCTATGGGTGTATTTGGGGGTCTGGAGTCCCTACATGGGGGTCTGGGGGGATTTGGGGGTCTGAAGTCCCAGTATGGGGGTCTGTGGGGGGATTTGGGGGTCTGAAGTCCCAGTATGGGGGTCTGTGGGGGGATTTGGAGTCCCTGTATGGGGGTCTATGGAGGGATTTGGGGGTCTGGAGTCTCTCCGTGGTGTTCTGTAGGGGTGTGGAGACCCCTTATGGGGTGTATGGGGGAATACGGGGGGATATGGGGTTCTGGAGTCCCTAGATGACGTGTGGGGCAATAGGGGGGGGATACGGGGTTCTTAGCAGTCAGTGCAAAAATTCAAGTTAATATCATAATATCATGGTAAAAGCTGCAAGCTCTGAAGTGGTACAGGCTGGCAGGAAGCTCCCAGTGTATGGTTTGGTGTGAGCAGCACCGATGTATTAGGTTTGGCATAGTAGTACATGGGTTTTTTTTCTTGTTTTTAGTGGCCATCTATGCCATCTATGCATCTATGCTTAACTTGTTAACAATTTATGTTCATATGTACGAGGAGGAGGAACATAAAGATGATGTAAGGATAGACAGGTTTGTAAAACCAGCCATTTCTTCAAGGGACGGCTGCTGCAGCAATACCCTGCTTGCACGATGCCCTATATGAGTGTCTGTTTTGAGCGAGTTTTACACGTGACCTGCACCCTGATCATGCGTTCTTTTTAGGCTGCACACCCGCCTATCAGCCTCATCAGCGTTGATGCTGTGGACCCACATCAGTGGTTTCTTGAGCTTTGAGAAAAACCCAGTTCTTGTTCTTAGATAAATACAAGAACCCTTCTGTTTCAGAGCAGCGTGCAGCCATGTGCACACTGTGTGTGCCAGAACAGACCCTTTCAAGAGCTCCAGAAGACTTTTTTAGCCTCTTTCTTTCATCTGCAAGACCAAAAAGGAAAGAGAGGTTTCTGCAACTGGGAAGCAGGAGAAGAGAGCGGAGGTATGTCTGGTAATCGTAGCACATGCTTCTCTGACCTTGCCGAGAGAGGAAATCCATTTACTCTCTGCTTTCATCGATTGGTCTGTAATTTGCCTGTAGTTATCCTCCCCATTTCTACATTTTACAGAATCATGGAATGGTTCATGTTGGAAGGGACCTTAAAGCTCATCCAGCTCCAACCCCTGCCACAGGCAGGCAGGGACACCTCACACTAGAGCAGGTTGCTCCAAGCCCCTGTGTCCAACCTGGACTTGAACACTGCCAGGGATGGGGCAGCCACAGCTTCTCTGTGCACCCTGTGCCAGCGCCTCAGCACCCTCACGGGGAACAGCTTCTGCCTAAGAGCTCAGCTCAGTTTCCCCTCGGGCAGGTTCAAGCCATTCCCCTTGGCCTGTCCCTACAGGCCCTTGTCCCAAGCCCCTCTCCAGGTTTCCTGCAGCCCCTTTAGGCACTGGAGCTGCTCTCAGGTCTCCCCTTCAGGAGCCTTCTCTTGTCCAGGCTGCCCCAGCCCAGCTCTCTCAGCCTGGCTCCAGAGCATAGCTGCTCCAGCCCTCGCAGCAGCTCCATGGTTTCCTCTGGCTCGCTTGAGCAGCTCCACGTCCCTCTTGAGCTGGGGCTGAAGATGTGGATGCAGGACTTTGTTTCCTCTTACATTGGCATAATGCAGAGTGACACTTTAACAGCTGGACAGATGTAGATTCTCCTACCTGGGGCCAGTAAATGAGAGCAAAACCACATCCTCTGCTTGAACAAGGAAGAAATTATTTTGTTCACCTTGTTTACGTGCTTAATTCAAGAAGTTTTTTCCCTTCCAGTCAATTACATTCACGTAATTGAAAACATTGTCCCAGGAAATCTCAGCTTGGTTTGCTTTCCTGCTCGGAGACCATTGCGCTGCTTTTTGCTTAAACAGCAATTGCTTTGCTTGCAGGCTGTTTTGCAGCAGCTCTATGGCTATGGGGAATTACCAGTGTTTTTCTAATCATCCTGTTGGATGTTGTGACAATGCAGGTCCCCGGTTTCCTCTTGACATTTGGGTACTGCCAGCAGAGTTTGCAGCCCTTGGTGTTGTCTTTGTTGAATTAGGACCTGCACTGCTGAGGAGAAGGCAAGGCCTGGAGGGAGGGAGGGAGAACCAGGAACAGGTCAGCCCCAGTATTTTTCTGTAATGAGGGTGGTAAAGCACTGGCAGAGGTTGGCCAGAGAGGTGGTGGATGCCCCATCCCTGGGGACATTCAAGGCCAGGCTGGATGTGGTTCTGAGCACC
The DNA here is from genome assembly GCF_012275295.1 of Melopsittacus undulatus. Classification (NCBI taxonomy): domain Eukaryota; kingdom Metazoa; phylum Chordata; class Aves; order Psittaciformes; family Psittaculidae; genus Melopsittacus; species Melopsittacus undulatus. The sequence continues at coordinate 29,440 of NW_022994201.1, forward strand.
CTGATGGAGTTGAAGATGTCCCTGCTCATGGCAGGGGAGGTTAGACCAGATGACCTTTAAAGGTTCCTTCCAACCAAAACCATCCTGTGCTCATATGATTAGAACCCCAGGGAATGCAGGCATTTCCCTACAGCTGCTGAGGGTCTCTTTAGAAGCCCAAGGCCACAGTTACCCTTCTTTCTTAGGGAAGGGCTTCCCGTCCTCACGCTCTTTGGTGTGTCTGGTGGCATTGTGCCCATGCCGAAGCTTGTCTTTGGCACCTTGAGCTAAAGTGCTTCACTGACATGAGGTTAAATTCATCTGGAGGAGCCTGTTTTAATGCAGCCAGGGAGGGGAAACTGGCTTATTATTTGCAGTACTGAGCTCTGTTCAGCAGGTGGGTCACGGTAAATGTTTGCTGCCACAAGTACCAGTACCAGTGCGAGTAACACCCAGCTCTGGGCAAATGCACCTTGATTTCAACCTATTTGAACTGGTCACTTACCAGCATAGCAAGTATCACATCCTGCAGGCAAAGCTGCTCAGGTGCAGCTGATGGATCCCTGAGCCCAGCAGGAGGCCTGAGGCTGCTTTTCCATTTACCTCTAAGAGCAATGACATTGGAACCACGGCAGGACGTAGAGCTTTCGTGTGCATAACCCCAAATGTATCTGCCTTTCCTAGCCTGCCAGGCAGGCAGCGTTAGTGCCGCTTTCTAGCTCACTAAAGGGTATTATCTGCTCAACATTTTCCAGTGACAAGACTTCACCTGTACCGTAGCTGATGGTGGGCTCACAGACCAGAACACACACAGCCTATTGCACAGATCGGCTTTCCTGGCAGCCCCGGGCAGCACTTGCAGGGACAGAGGTGTGTACTTAGCCCCTGATTCCAAGAAGATGCCGTAACATGGCTGTTTCTAACTCATTTATGCCCACTTCTAAACTGTTTTATTTGCTATTTCTAAATTCTTTCTGCCATTTCTAACCCGTGTTTGGTCACTTCTAACCCTTTTAAAGCCATTTCTTAAAATTTCCCTCTTTTTTTGGCCCTTTTCTCACTCTGTTTAAGCCACTTTTTTATTTCTCTAACCCATTTTTTCCCATTTGTCAGCAGCTTTAAGCCTTTTTTGACGATTTCTAACACAATTGTGGCCACTTCTAACTAGATTTAAACCCATTTTTAGCCATTTGCAACCCTTATATGTCCAATTCTAACCTGGTTTAAGCCATTTTGTCCATTTCTAAACTATTTTTTCTTCTAACCATTTTTTTTTGCCACTTCAAACACATTTTTGCCCATTTCTGAGCCTGGTTTAAGCCATTTTTCCCCATTTCTACCCTATTTTAAGCCATTTTAGTCTATTTCAAAACAATTCATGGCCATTTCTATCCCAGTTTTGCCCATTTCTTACCAGTTTTAAGCCGTTTTTGGCAATTTCTAACCCATCTTTCCCATTTCTAACCCCTTTAAAGCTTTTTTGGGGGCTATTTCTGACCTGTCTGTGGCTGTTTCTGTCCCATATTTATCCACATCTTCCGCATTGTAGGCCATTTTTGCCCACTTCTAACCCATTTTTACCCATTTCTTGATTGTTTTAATCCATTTTGGGCCACTTGTGTTCCACTTTGGACCATTTGTAAGGTGTTTTGAACCATTTTTTTCATTTTCTAACCCATGTTTGCCCATTTCTTATCTCATTTTAGGTATGGGACGCCTAAAAATAGTTACTGAAAGAGACTAAAAGACAAGGACAGCTGGAAAAAACATGAATGAAAAAGGAAATAAATAAAATGTGTAAAGAAAATAAAAAGCAAAAGAGAAGAATGTGATTATAAATCCCCACAAAGCAAACACAAAGCAATAAAAGTCTGAAAGAATCTCGAATAGAAGTTCCCTGAGCAACTTTGCCCCAGCCCCAATATTGCAAACTGTCCCCACTCAGCAGCTGGGGTCCCCGGAGGCTGTCAACGGGGAGGGGAGCCGCCGTTGCTCTCAGGCCGTTGCTTCTGCAGCGTGTGCTGCCACCTCGTGTCCAAGCGTCGGTACTGCAGGTGCTGGAGGTGGGGGGGGCACGGCGTAGCTCGGGGCACTGCTCGCTGCTGCCATCCTGTGTCCAAAGCTCGGTACTGCAGGTGCCGGAGATGCGGGAGGGGAAGCAAAGGGGTGGCTCAGAGCAAAGGGAGGTGCTGCCCTCCTGTGGCCAAAACTACGAACTGCACGCCAAGAGGCCGGAGCCGCCCGAAGGGAACCGAGCGCAGCCGAAGCCGCCTGAGGGGGACGGAGCCGCCCGGAGGGACCGGAGTAGCTTCCATGGGGTCCCAGGGGAGCCGACAGCTGCCATTGCCCCCCCCGTTTGCCTCCGCCGAGTCCCGTTACCCCCATGATTCGCCTCGGCTCGGTACGGTACGGTCCGGGCCCGGTTCGGCGGCACAACCCGCACCCCGACTGGCTGAGACGCCTGTCAGTCACTCTTACTCCCGCCCCGCTTCCGTTCGGCTTCTACACTGGCCCCCCCACTCCTCTGATTGGCTGCGGCGCTTGTCAGTCACGCCTAGTCCCGCCCGGCTCCGGCGGCGCCGGATCACTGCTCTGATTGGCTGCGGCGGTTGTCAATCACGCTTAGTCCCGCCCGGCGCCGACGGCGCCCCCCCACGCCTCTGATTGGCTGCGGCGGTTGTCAATCACGCTTAGTCCCGCCCGGCGCCGGCTCCACCCCCCACGCCTCTGATTGGCTGCGGCGGTTGTCAATCACGCTTAGTCCCGCCCGGCGCCGGCGGCGCCCCCCCACTCCTCTGATTGGCTGCGGCAGTTGTCAATCACGTTTAGTCCCGCCCGGCGCCGACGGCGCCCCCCCACGCCTCTGATTGGCTGCAGCGGTTGTCAATCACGCTTAGTCCCGCCCGGCGCCGACGGCGCCCCCCCACGCCTCTGATTGGCTGCGGCGGTTGTCAATCACGCTTAGTCCCGCCCGGCGCCGGCTCCGCCCCCCACTCCTCTGATTGGCTGATGCGCACGTGACCCGCTCCTAGCCACGCCCCTCTCCGGCTCCGCCCCCCTCTCCTCTGATTGGCTGATGCGCACGTGACCCGCTCCTAGCCACGCCCCTCTCCGGCTCCGCCCCCCCCCTCTGATTGGCTGATGAGCACGTCACCCGCTCGTAGCCACGCCCCTCGCCGGCTCCGCCCCCCCCCCTCTTCTGATTGGCTGATGAGCACGTCACCCGCTCCTAGCCACGCCCCTCTCCGACACCGCCCCCCCACTCCTCTGATTGGCTGAGGCGAAGCCGAACCCTCCCGAAGCGGCGGAACCGGCCGAAGAGAACCGAGCGGAGCCGAAGCCGCCTGAAGGGGACGGAGCCGCCCGAAGGGAGCCGAGCGCAGCCGAAGCCGCCTGAGGGGGACGGAGCCGCCCGAAGGGAACCGAGCGCAGCCGAAGCCGCCTGAGGGGGACGGAACCGCCCGGAGGGACCGGAGTGGCTGCCACGGGGTCCCAGGGGAGCCGACAGCTGCCATTGCCCCCCCCGTTTGCCTCCGCCGAGTCCCGTTACCCCCATGATTCGCCTCGGCTCGGTACGGTACGGTCCGGGCCCGGTTCGGCGGCACAACCCGCACCCCGACTGGCTGAGACGCCTGTCAGTCACTCTTACTCCCGCCCCGCTTCCGTTCGGCTTCTACACTGGCCCCCCCACTCCTCTGATTGGCTGCGGCGCTTGTCAGTCACGCCTAGTCCCGCCCGGCTCCGGCGGCGCGGGATCACTGCTCTGATTGGCTGCGGCGGTTGTCAATCACGCTTAGTCCCGCCCGGCGCCGGCTCCGCCCCCCACTCCTCTGATTGGCTGATGCGCACGTGACCCGCTCCTAGCCACGCCCCTCTCCGGCTCCGCCCCCCCTCTCCTCTGATTGGCTGATGCGCACGTGACCCGCTCCTAGCCACGCCCCTCGCCGGCTCCGCCCCCCCTCCTCTGATTGGCTGATGAGTACGTCACCCGCTCGTAGCCACGCCCCTCGCCGGCTCCGCCCCCCCACTCTTCTGATTGGCTGATGAGCACGTCACCCGCTCCTAGCCACGCCCCTCTCCGACACCGCCCCCCCACTCCTCTGATTGGCTGAGGCGAAGCCGAACCCTCCCGAAGCGGCGGAACCGGCCGAAGAGAACCGAGCGGAGCCGAAGCCGCCTGAGGGGGACGGAGCCGCCCGAAAGGAACCGAGCGGAGCCGAAGCCGCCTGAGGGGGACGGAGCCCCCCGGAGGGACCGGAGTGGCTTCCATGGGGTCCCAGGGGAGCCGACAGCTGCTATTGCCCACCCCGTTTGCCTCCGCCGAGTCCCGTTACCCCCATGATTCGCCTCGGTTCGGTACGGTACGGTCCGGGCCCGGTTCGGCGGCACAACCCGCACCCCGACTGGCTGAGACGCCTGTCAGTCACTCTTACTCCCGCCCCGCTTCCGTTCGGCTTCTACACTGGCCCCCCCACTCCTCTGATTGGCTGCGGCGCTTGTCAGTCACGCCTAGTCCCGCCCGGCTCCGGCGGCGCGGGATCACTGCTCTGATTGGCTGCGGCGGTTGTCAATCACGCTTAGTCCCGCCCGGCGCCGGCGGCGCCCCCCCACTCCTCTGATTGGCTGCGGCGGTTGTCAATCACGCTTAGTCCCGCCCGGCGCCGACGGCGCCCCCCCACGCCTCTGATTGGCTGCGGCGCTTGTCAATCACGCTTAGTCCCGCCCGGCGCCGACGGCGCCCCCCCACGCCTCTGATTGGCTGCGGCGGTTGTCAATCACGCTTAGTCCCGCCCGGCGCCCACGGCGCCCCCCCACGCCTCTGATTGGCTGCGGCGGTTGTCAATCACGCTTAGTCCCGCCCGGCGCCGGCTCCGCCCCCCACTCCTCTGATTGGCTGATGCGCACGTGACCCGCTCCTAGCCACGCCCCTCTCCGGCTCCGCCCCCCTCTCCTCTGATTGGCTGATGCGCACGTGACCCGCTCCTAGCCACGCCCCTCTCCGGCTCCGCCCCCCCTCTCCTCTGATTGGCTGATGCGCACGTGACCCGCTCCTAGCCACGCCCCTCGCCGGCTCCGCCCCCCCCTCCTCTGATTGGCTGATGAGTACGTCACCCGCTCGTAGCCACGCCCCTCGCCGGCTCCGCCCCCCCACTCTTCTGATTGGCTGATGAGCACGTCACCCGCTCCTAGCCACGCCCCTCTCCGACACCGCCCCCCCACTCCTCTGATTGGCTGAGGCGAAGCCGAACCCTCCCGAAGCGGCGGAACCGGCCGAAGAGAACCGAGCGGAGCCGAAGCCGCCTGAAGGGGACGGAGCCGCCCGAAGGGAACCGAGCGCAGCCGAAGCCGCCTGAGGGGGACGGAACCGCCCGGAGGGACCGGAGTGGCTGCCACGGGGTCCCAGGGGAGCCGACAGCTGCCATTGCCCCCCCCGTTTGCCTCCGCCGAGTCCCGTTACCCCCATGATTCGCCTCGGCTCGGTACGGTACGGTCCGGGCCCGGTTCGGCGGCACAAGCCGCACCCCGACTGGCTGAGACGCCTGTCAGTCACTCTTACTCCCGCCCCGCTTCCGTACGGCTTCTACACTGGCCCCCCCACTCCTCTGATTGGCTGCGGCGCTTGTCAGTCACGCCTAGTCCCGCCCGGCTCCGGCGGCGCGGGATCACTGCTCTGATTGGCTGCGGCGGTTGTCAATCACGCTTAGTCCCGCCCGGCGCCGGCGGCGCCCCCCCACTGCTCTGATTGGCTGCGGCGGTTGTCAATCACGCTTAGTCCCGCCCGGCGCCGACGGCGCCCCCCCACGCCTCTGATTGGCTGCGGCGGTTGTCAATCACGCTTAGTCCCGCCCGGCGCCGGCGGCGCCCCCCCACTCCTCTGATTGGCTGCGGCGGTTGTCAATCACGCTTAGTCCCGCCCGGCGCCCAGGGCGCCCCCCCACTCCTCTGATTGGCTGATGCGCACGTGACCCGCTCCTAGCCACGCCCCTCTCCGGCTCCGCCCCCCCTCTCCTCTGATTGGCTGATGCGCACGTGACCCGCTCCTAGCCACGCCCCTCGCCGGCTCCGCCCCCCCCTCCTCTGATTGGCTGATGAGTACGTCACCCGCTCGTAGCCACGCCCCTCGCCGGCTCCGCCCCCCCACTCTTCTGATTGGCTGATGAGCACGTCACCCGCTCCTAGCCACGCCCCTCTCCGACACCGCCCCCCCACTCCTCTGATTGGCTGAGGCGAAGCCGAACCCTCCCGAAGCGGCGGAACCGGCCGAAGAGAACCGAGCGGAGCCGAAGCCGCCTGAGGGGGACGGAGCCGCCCGAAGGGAACCGAGCGCAGCCGAAGCCGCCTGAGGGGGACGGAGCCGCCCGGAGGGACCGGAGTGGCTTCCATGGGGTCCCAGGGGAGCCGACAGCTGCCATTGCCCCCCCCGTTTGCCTCCGCCGAGTCCCGTTACCCCCATGATTCGCCTCGGTTCGGTACGGTACGGTCCGGGCCCGGTTCGGCGGCACAACCCGCACCCCGACTGGCTGAGACGCCTGTCAGTCACTCTTACTCCCGCCCCGCTTCCGTTCGGCTTCTACACTGGCCCCCCCACTCCTCTGATTGGCTGCGGCGCTTGTCAGTCACGCCTAGTCCCGCCCGGCTCCGGCGGCGCCGGATCACTGCTCTGATTGGCTGCGGCGGTTGTCAATCACGCTTAGTCCCGCCCGGCGCCGGCGGCGCCCCCCCACTCCTCTGATTGGCTGCGGCGGTTGTCAATCACGCTTAGTCCCGCCCGGCGCCGACGGCGCCCCCCCACGCCTCTGATTGGCTGCGGCGCTTGTCAATCACGCTTAGTCCCGCCCGGCGCCGACGGCGCCCCCCCACGCCTCTGATTGGCTGCGGCGGTTGTCAATCACGCTTAGTCCCGCCCGGCGCCCACGGCGCCCCCCCACGCCTCTGATTGGCTGCGGCGGTTGTCAATCACGCTTAGTCCCGCCCGGCGCCGGCTCCGCCCCCCACTCCTCTGATTGGCTGATGCGCACGTGACCCGCTCCTAGCCACGCCCCTCTCCGGCTCCGCCCCCCCTCTCCTCTGATTGGCTGATGCGCACGTGACCCGCTCCTAGCCACGCCCCTCTCCGGCTCCGCCCCCCCTCTCCTCTGATTGGCTGATGCGCACGTGACCCGCTCCTAGCCACGCCCCTCGCCGGCTCCGCCCCCCCCTCCTCGGATTGGCTGATGAGTACGTCACCCGCTCGTAGCCACGCCCCTCGCCGGCTCCGCCCCCCCACTCTTCTGATTGGCTGATGAGCACGTCACCCGCTCCTAGCCACGCCCCTCTCCGACACCGCCCCCCCACTCCTCTGATTGGCTGAGGCGAAGCCGAACCCTCCCGAAGCGGCGGAACCGGCCGAAGAGAACCGAGCGGAGCCGAAGCCGCCTGAGGGGGACGGAGCCGCCCGAAGGGAACCGAGCGCAGCCGAAGCCGCCTGAGGGGGACGGAGCCGCCCGGAGGGACCGGAGTGGCTTCCATGGGGTCCCAGGGGAGCCGACAGCTGCCATTGCCCCCCCCGTTTGCCTCCGCCGAGTCCCGTTACCCTCATGATTCGCCTCGGCTCGGTACGGTACGGTCCGGGCCCGGTTCGGCGGCACAACCCGCACCCCGACTGGCTGAGACGCCTGTCAGTCACTCTTAGTCCCGCCCCGCTTCCGTTCGGCTTCTACACTGGCCCCCCCACTCCTCTGATTGGCTGCGGCGCTTGTCAGTCACGCCTAGTCCCGCCCGGCTCCGGCGGCGCCGGATCACTGCTCTGATTGGCTGCGGCGGTTGTCAATCACGCTTAGTCCCGCCCGGCGCCGACGGCGCCCCCCCACGCCTCTGATTGGCTGCGGCGGTTGTCAATCACGCTTAGTCCCGCCCGGCGCCGGCGGCGCCCCCCCACTCCTGTGATTGGCTGCTGCGCACGTGACCCTTTCGTAGCCACGCCCCTCTCCGGCTCCGCCCCCCCTCCTCTGATTGGCTGATGCGCACGTCACCCGCTCGTAGCCACGCCCCTTCGGTCATCGCCCCCCCACTCCTCTGATTGGCTGAGGCTCCACCCGCGCAGTCGCTTTTCTTCACCGTGTGCAGTACCGAACTTTGGCCACATGATGGCAGCACCAGTCGTCTCTCGGCGCTGCACCTCCGCTTTCCCGACCCGGTTTGCCGCTGATTGCCGCCCGAAGGACACACGGTAGTACCGGACAGCGGCCCCCAGCCGCTTTCTCCCCCGTCGCCCCCCATTTCAATGCTGAATTTTCGACAGAGCGGCCCCCCCCTCCCGTCTTCACCGACACATGACGGCAGCAGCGAGCGGCTTCCGGAGCCGCTCCGCCCCCCCCACCTCCACCACCTGCAGTACCGCCGTTCGGACGCACGGTGGCAGCACACGCTCCCTTTTTCGGTGCCGCAGGGGAAACGGGCTCCGGAGCTGCTGCTCCGCGCCCGGCTTCAGTCCTCCGTGGAATGCTCCTCGGAGCGGTGCTTTTGGTTTTGCAAACGCCGCAGGCATCACCTGCACACACAGAGCTCCTGCCCTCGCTTGGCCACCTGAAATTCAGAGGGAGCTCTGCACACGGCCTCTCCGGTGCCCGATCTCTGGATCTCTCTCTAAGAGATGGGGCTGTTCTCTGGATAAAGCACGCCGGGGTTTGCTCTGTTGAAGAGCCCTTTTCTCCCTGGATCTCCTCCTGGGCTGCAGCCATCAGCCAAAACGGAAAGCACTGCTCATCCTACCTCTTTTACCCCAGGTGCTGCTTTGCCCCCAGATCATTGAGGGAGGAGTTGTGGCTGCTGCCTGGGGTATAAAGGCGCAGTGTTGCCGGGAGAGGCTCATTCAGCTCTCGGGCTTCAGCGGGTTGAGTTCTCTGTGCTGTGCTTTGTGTTTTGTAGCTTTGGAGTCTTGCGGCGTTTTGTGCTGTTGTGCTGGGATGTTTGCCGTAATGGAATCAGCTGAGTGCGGAGCATCAGGACCTCTCAAGGCTTCCCAGTGAGTGCATTAACAAGTGTCTCTGTACGGCTTTCTTTTCAGGGCTGTTATATTTATATTGTTATAATTTTATTATACTTGTCAGTCACAGCACACGGAGCGCGAGCGTCCAGCCCGGCTCCCACAGTTGGGGAGCCGCTACCGAAAGCTGGTGCTGGGCATCCCCTACACACGGAGGCACCCGGAGCGGTGCCACCAGTATGCCGAGCAAGCCTGGGTAGGGGATGGCCAGCGACAGCTTTTCCGGACAGATTTCAGCCGTCCATGCCTCAGTTTTCCTATCTATAAGCCAGGAACAACAGCAATTCTCCCCTGCTTCCCTGCGCTTCCCAGTTTGCCGGTTTTATTTATTCTCTTCTCTGTTCCTTTGAAAGGCAGCTCCCACCCGTAAGCACCAAAGAGTCCTCCTCAGCCTCGGGTCTGAGTCAGCTCCCCGGGCATGGGGCATTCTGTGCTGCAGGGAACAGAGCGTGCGGGCGACACGGGTCCTGCATGGACAGTAAGTAAAGGGCTCAAAGGAAAAGAGGGGGAAACAGAAAAGTCTAAAGCCATTTTTCAGGGTTCCAGCCCCTTCCCCAAATTGGTTGCTTCTTTTTGGCACTTCCCGCTGTTTCGAAGAGCTTTAATGATGCTGGGTTGTATGAGCCGATAGGCTCAGAGCCCCGCAGTCATGCTTTTGCTGGGCTGATGTTGTCAATTCTCCTTTGTTTTCCCTCAGCCTCGTTGCTGCTCTCGTCTGCGTGCGATCATCCAGGGTGAGACCAGGGGACATACTAGGAAGACTGCTTGGGATGCCTTCCGTCTTCTCCCTGCGTACCAGGAACTCTGTCATCTGACGGTGAGTAATACCAGTGTGCTTTTGTACACGGTATGCAGCCTGCCAAAGTGTTTTGCTTCCAAGTTACCATTGTGTATTACCCAAAAGCAACTGAGACATTTGGGGTTAGCTTTGTATATAGATACAGATGAGGCATCTGAAGCGTGTCTGTCTGTAAAAAATACCTACATTTAGATCAGACTCAAATCTCTCTGGAGAAGATGTTGTTCCTTATGGTCCTGCTGAAGTCTGTTTGGAAGAGATACCAAGCAATAGTGGCTCTGTCTAAATAACAAGTATTATTAGTTTGGGCCTGTTTTATTGGCTGGAAAGGCTTCTGAAGAAGCACACCAGCGTACTGGGAATATAATGGGAGGTGTAAAGGGCTTTGTTAACCTTTACTGGGACTTGAACGCTTGTGGTGGAAGGAAAATTTGGCAGGCATAGGTGTTAGTTTGTATAAGGGAAGCCTTAGGTTGGGTGGTGTCAGTGTCGGTTTGGGTCTTACAGGGGTCAGGTTGGATACTGCTGGTGGCCCTTTGGGAGCCATTGGTGTTAGGATGGATAGTACAGAGTGGGTGAGGTTGGAAGGGATTTCCTGCTGTTTACTCCAAGCCCTTGCTCAGCCTCTGGTGCCTTGTCCTCTCTGAACATCTCCAAGATCTCTACAAGTTCTTTGGGCAACGTGTTCTGGTGATTGGTTTGTTTGAGAGTAAACCTTTTCTCTTAATGTTTAAATGAACTTTCCTGCCCTGTGTTTCTTTTCCTGCCCATTGCCTCTGTCTGTGGTTTTGGTTGTGTTGTGACACGGGGAACAGCTCCATGGGGTGCTACAAAATGTCATCAGACAGCCTGGGTGACCTTTGAAGGTACCACCTTTTCCATTGGCAGTGAGATAAGAACCTGGTTTGGGTTTTTGCCTTCCCCTACATGTGTTTGCCTTCCCCCTGATGTGTTTGGAAAATAAAGCTAGGACTGCTGGCTTTTGTGTTGCAAGGAGGGGAACAGGTAGGCAGAGGTATTTGTAGAATATAATGCATCCCATTTTTATTTTATGTAGATGAGGTGCCAACCAGCAATTAATAATGTGGGAAGTTAACCAGATTTGAAGAAACATGAAAGAGGGTTTATGAGTGAATCAGAACTGAGCAGATGACCTGCTTTGATTGAGCTCTATGCACTTGCTGGAATGTTTTTCTTTTTTTGGGGTTTTTTTTTTTTGGTCAGTTGAGGGAGTCAGTGCTGACATGCTGTAGAGAAGTCAATTGGTGAATCTGGGTGAAACTGGCTCAGTTTAATTTGTATACACAGCCCCACAAACATAGGAATTTGTAATCCCTGTGATGGATTTGAAATGAAAATCTACTGCTGTGACATGTGAGGGTGAGCGGACATTGCAATTGCCAGACAGAACACCAGACTTTAACAGTAAAATTCGCTCATCTCATGCAGAAGTGGAGCAGCAGACTGGGTATTATGGTGCAGTTCAGGGCTCAAACTCAGAGAAGCTGTGCTTCAGCTCCTGTTTTCCTAGCATTTAACCATACGAAGAACCTATGGAGAAGCTTGGTTGCAACTTGTGGTCTGCTAGGGTAGTGAAGGAAGTAGGCTGTGAGGGAGATCAGGTCTTTTAAGTTTTAGGTTGCTACTTCTTTGGGCACTTGGAGGACTAGTTTCAGTCTGTTACTGTTCTCTGCTGGTAACAAGGAGTAGCTGATGACTAAGACAGTCAAGGTAACCAGATGGTCCATTGGGCCGTTCCACCTTTCACTTGTACGTGACAGGACTGAGTGGCACAAGCAAGCAACCTATCCTGTCCTGTAAACTCCATTACTATTTATTCCCTTTTTTTCTCAACTTAAACCACATAAAAGCAGCTACTTTTCTTTCCGGGCATAGAAACAATGTTCTCCCTGTAATGAGCTGCTCCATGGTGTGTTCCTACCCATGGATATCATTAAAATAATAAACTCCAGATCATTAATTTGCTGCACACTGCTTGCTGTGTTAATGGCTGCTGCCTTTCCTTCCCGTCATCCTTGATGATACTGAGGGCAGGTGGCTGTTTCTGGGAGGAGCAGTCTGGTTTCCCATGGAGAAGCTGAATTGTTTCATCTCACTCTCCATCACTGGCAATGGCAAACAAGGCTCTTAGATAAATGCATATTGGTGCTTTTTTTCCTTCCTGTTGGAAAAGGTGGTACAGGCTATGTTTGTGTGTGTGTGTTCCAGTATCCAGGGGCTGGTTCATAGCCTGTTGAGCTGTGCTAGATAGTAAAATATGTTACCTCTTCTGAGAACTGATAAATATGCTTAAAAGTCTTCTGTGGAGGTATATGGATAAACTTGAAGTATCTCAGATATATGGTGCTAGATATGTTTGCTAAGGGTTTATATACACTTTGAATTGAGATATGAGTAGTGATCATCAGGGAAGAAATCTTTTCATTAACTTGATTAGGCCACAGATCCTTATACCCTGTCTTGACAGTTCTTGGACAACAACAGTCTTGCCTTAAATGGCATAGATCAAGGTCAGTCAGTAGAATATGAGATGTCTTATAAGTATCCTTACTCTATCCCCCAGTATCATGAATATTTAAAGAACTAATAACTATTTTCAGTGTATACGCAGGTAAGCTTTATCCAAGTAGACAGGTGCTCATTGTGAAGTACAGTTTTAGTCCCTTCTTTGTAATTCTTCTGTATATAGGTTGTGGTAATGGAGAGACAGAAGTGTTTGGCACTGCTGCCAGATTGTAACCAGACCTTACCTCTGCCTTTTTCTTCTCCTTGTAGCTCCTCCAGATGGACCTCCTTTCCAGCTGAACTCAATCACCACTGCACTGATTTCAGGCCTTGTCCACCTAGGAGTCACAAACGTTTTCTTTTTCGTATGTTCCTTAACTCTTCTGTGCAGAAAGTGGCATGACAGTTCAGTCTTGAGTGGCATCTGAAATGCAGGTTTCAGCTGAAACCGGTGATTTACTTGCACTTTTTCTGTGGGGCTGTCTTTCTTGTCCATGAAATATGATTCCATTAAAAAATGTTGACACAATGTTCCAGCTGTATCCAGCTTCTATACCAGCTGTTCTGTATTTTTATTTTGCTAGATTATGTTGTGTAGGTAAAGCAGCAGTGGTATTGGTAACATTCAGAAATGCTCATAAGTTCATACACACGTAGTAAGATAAGGATCTCGTCTATTTTGTCATGGCATTTTTCACATGTTTGCTTCTCAGAAGGACTTTGTTTTATTCTATCTTGGTTAAAAATAAAAACAAACCAAAACTTGCGACACGCTTAGAATAAGTGATTTTGTGTATTGTTCATTTGGAAGTGTTTTTAGATGTATCTTCCATTGGATTGTGATGATAACATGTGAAGGACATAATTTGGTTGCATGTCTTTAAGTCATATAGTTTAAGGCAAACTGCACTTGGTCCCAGGGAATGATGCTGCAGTTCTTGAGGTGGAAAAATCTTTTTCCAGCAAAATCGTTGTGTAAGAAGCAGTGAAAACTTTAACTAATGTTTACCATCAAGTTAATTATGCACAGATGCACAAGTGTCCCAGGCCAAGTGGAATTCTGACCTTTGGCCATCAGAATTGATGAATGGCTTTTGTGGCAAATGAGGAGTGCCAGCAGAAGGGATTCAGGGCCTTGTGTGACTCCTTGGGAGAAGGCTTGGTTTGGAAAAGAGGTCAGATGTGGACTTTGGGTTTCGTTTACCCACATCTATAATGGGGTCAAGAGTAGTTCCACATAGTTCAGTGTGTGGTTCATACTCTGTCCCATGAGGTGGGTCTTCTGTGGCCTAAGTCCAGTTTATTTAAGAACGTTTCATGTGCAGAGCAGTTCACAGCCTGAATTGGTTTAATCTGCAACATCTGGAAATAACTTTACCGAAGTCCCCTGACAGTGAAGACTAAGCCATTACAGAAGGTAAGTCCTTGTAGCCACTGAGAGCTGGCTAAACTTGCCCCTTGAGGTGGTAGAAAAACTGACAGTCCAGAAGGCATTTAGGCACAGGGGTAGAACAAATAAATTCTGTTTAAGGGCCTCTCACTCGGGCACAATCATATGATAAACCATTTAAACAGTTTCCAGTGTATGGTGCTGCGTGGCAGCCTTGGAGCCCAGACAAAGCCACCCTGAGCGCTCTGCAGTTGCTGAAGTAGGTGTGCTCTCCAGCTTCTTTGGAATTCCTGCTTCGGCTTTATAAATCCCTTGGTGATCCTTCTGAGAAAATGCCAGTGTCAGAGCAAATTATTATTACTACTGACATGATAATAAAAGGTGAAATCAGATGTTGCTTGGAAAATTGAATTCCTGCTATAAAATGATGCTGTCAGGGCTGTGCATTGCACAGTACCTGCATTTGCTCATTTAAAGTAGTATGTCATCTACTCTACAGCTGCTTTTCAGCTCCTCCCCTCTCCTCCCAGTAATTGGCAAATGATGGGATGTGGTTACATGGCCATTTACAGTACTTATTAGCATTTCATTTATAACATTATCATCCAAACCAGATTTAATTGCTGTCTGGGTGTAAACATTTCTATCTTGCAAATGGCAACTCCATTCACTTCTCTGCCACTGAGGAATACGGTATATTCTCAGAAGAGAAAACACAAATTTGTCACGGATGGCTGCATCCACTGTACCTGAAGAAGAAAGAGCTTAAAAGACGCTGTGGCTCCTTGGGAGTATAGACAAGGATAACAGCATAAATTGCATTCAAATATTTGCAAATATGGTACAGTAATTTGGCATGGCTCCTTTGGTTTTTATCTCATAGGAGGGAAATGTTATAAATTTTCTGATTTAGTATCCTAAAGATCACAAAGTCTCGCTCTTAAAAGTGTTTGTGAGAGCATCCGCAGCCTTGCCACTGTACGATTGTTCCCAAAAGAGCATCTGTCTGTGCTTTGCCAAACCTGTGTTTAAATATAAGTGTTGATAGCTTGGCATTCATTTCTGTTGGAGAGATGCTAAGCAGTGGTCAGGGAATTTTTCCTTGGTGTTTAGTCCCAAACTTCATTATATTTCTCCCCCTGTACTTACCTGGACGTATTTTTAGCTATCCACATTTAAATCCCCTTCAAGGGATGTATGAACCCCTTCAGGAGCTGCTGCTTTCCACAATATGGTGCTTTTTAAATTTTTTTTTTAAATGTTGATATGTTTGGGTTTTTTTCTTCAAAAGTATTAAAGCAGAATATTTATTAGCTTGATTTCTAGCCTGTGAAAATACAAGGAAATGAGTAGATGAAGTCTGTATGGAATATATGGAATCAGTCTGACAATGGATAAAAATAGGTACTGGAATCTCTCACAGAATGGATATTTTGGATTTCTTTTGTTTTAAGTGTTAATGCTTTGCATGTAGATGAGGTTTAATGCAAGCCATGTTCAAAGTATTACTCTTAAGTTTTAAGACCTAAGTCACTGAGAATCTTCCCATGCAGACTATGTCTATCACACTGCCTACGTCCTCAGAGAATAGCAGCAGAAGCTGTTAAATAAAAAACCTCCAAATAATAAAACAACCAAACCCAAACCACAAAGGGATCTGTCCTTAGTGTAATTCCTGAGAGAAAGCAGGAGCAGCTCGGGGTGTGTGATGCATGTAGGATGATCATTCATTTCTAATCTTGTGGAAGTGTGTAGTGACAGAAAACAATCCAGAAATGTGTATTTTTGTGCAGTTCATATTATTACAGTACACATACAAATACATGGGCAGCCCACTAGAGTTCATATAGTGTGATATATGAAACATCTGCTTTATGTATTAGGAAACCTGGACTTTGACAAACTCAACTGGAAGTATGGGATGGCAAGAGATGAAACAGGCCACTTGAGAAACTTATGATATAGATAGGTGTCTGCTTTTTCAGGAGTTGCTTGACAAGAAGGGAGCTGTAACTTGGCCTATTTTCTCATTGGCAAATAGGAGAATCCTCAGGAAGCCACAGCTGGCTGCTTTTCCTTCAGCAGGGCTGTGCAGATGAAGAAATAGGGCTCCAGCAAAGCCAGGGAGTAAAGTCAGGACTGGCACTATGGGTGAGAGCACGTGGGATTTTGCCAGGTGTTAAAAGGATAGACAGGCTCTGGGAATAAACACGTTGCCTTTGTGACTGCTCAGGAACCAGTGACGATCCCAAGTGTCTGGTAACACTGCAGGAGTTCACGTGTTCAGACAAGGCTATTTCTTCAGCATTCGGTGGGGGGGTGCTGCTCCTGAGCAATGTCCTTGAACAGCAGGAAGGTGAGCTCCTGCTCCTTGCATTCTGAACTGAGGCTTGGCATCAGCCTGGGAGGATCTCTGTTGTGCACAACATAGTTATAGTGCACATGAAATAACAGACTGGTTCCAGGTATGCTTCTGTATTGGAGAGTTCATTCTGACTTCTGGATTTATCCTGCATATTTTGGTTTGTTTTTTTGTTGCTGATGATTTAATGCCACGGTGTTGCTGTGTGTGCTTCTTTGATCGTCTTGTACTCTGGAAATGAACAGTCTCATCAGTACCCTCAAATGATCTTTTGATAGTGGTCTGTAATATCTATTCTATAATATACAGTCTTATGTTCTAGACAAACTTTTTCTGAAACAGCTGAATTGCTTATTGGGGACATAATTACCCTGTGTTGTAGTTACTTCTGCTGTTTGCTGCTTTGTCATTAAAAAGTGATAAAATTAATACTTTTGATCACTGCTTGTCCCCACCTCCTCTACTGTCCAGCCTCTTGGTTGATAGAAGTTTATTTAGGCTGGAGATCCACAGGAACCTTGCTGGAGATTACTAAACTGCTATGGTGGATGTAAATCATTTGCTTAGAGAGAGGAAGAAGCTGCATAATCAATTATTGATCTCTCCTGCTCTGTGCTTCCTCCTCTGATTGAATCTTCCAAAATACTGATACAGACTTAGAGCGAGAAAAAAGTATGAGATGGGGATGAATGTGCCTGACCTTCCCGTGGGGTGGAGGCAGTTCAAGAGCTGTAAGACAGGCAGAGCGTGAGAGGTGAAGTCATCTGGCAGTATATGACATTGTATAGCTGCTGAGAGAGAAAGTTTCAGAGGGACTGGTACTAAACGTTCCCATTTTGGGTAAGAACCCCATTCAGAGCAGCACCAAGATACATGAACCAAGTCATTGCCAAACATGGGGCCAGAATTAAGGTTCTCTGTAGTGCATGACTGCTTTCCTGTCTGGTCAAAAAGACTGAATCCAGCAGCTGTCTGGGATATGCTGGGGAAAAAACATAGGTTGACAGTTTATTAAAAAGGCTGACTGTTCATGCCTCAGCTGCTTGAAAGGGTGAGAGTTTTTGAAGGCGCTTGCTACCTTTCTGTTGGAACGATTGTTTAATGAGATTTGACTGCTGTACTGAGGGTTATCTTGAGGATATATCTCAAGAGGTACATGGGATCCTTATAATGTTTCTTTGTGGACCCAGGGCCACAGTCTCTGGGATTTTGATGGTTAAATCGAGCCCTAGAGTTTTGTTAGGAGCATCTTTAACAGGTACAAAGGAAAGGCTTTTTAAACAGCCTTAACTCATTTGAAGTTGTCACCCTGTGGACAGGAAAAAATAAAGTGAAGCAAGCCCCACACATACCACGTGGCAGAGACCAATCCACCTCAAACCAAAATCAATTTTATGCTTCCTGTTATTGTGTTAGATAGAGGATTGAAAACTTGCTTTTTCAATTGATTTGTTTTCTACTGCAAAACTAATTATGTCCAGTGCATTTGTTCCTCTACCTGCCTCTGGAGGAGAAAATATATTGGCAACGGTGGCTCCTGTCCTTTGCTCAGGCAGCTGTGTCAATATCCCCATTGCTTCATTGTTTGTTGAAGGGTGAAAGATCCCAAATTTCAGCCAAGTCCTCCATGCATTCATTCTTTCAAAACGCCCTTTTCAGCCCTGGCAGCCCCCAGACACACGCTGTTGATTGCAGCCACCCACAGTGATGCCTTCAAAGGCAGAGTGAATACATGGATGCACATCAAGAGGAATCTGGCCCTAGGAGTGGTGGTTGCTAACACATTTTGCCTTTACCAGGGATTTTCAGAGATGTCAAATCAAGGACCTGAATTTCTGAGGGTTTTGGAACTGCAATGTAGTGAGCTATAAGAGGACTTTTTCTGCTATTTTTGGTTGGGTTTTTTGATAGTTTGGAAAAGTGAGAGCCTGGGAGGAAACCCTCCCTTTGTTTTAGCAGTTTTTAAGCCTAAAATGTTGCTTTTCTGGAGATGCTTGGTAGACACGCAGGTAACCAGCTGTTCCTGGGGTTCCTGTCTGGATTACTGCTGTGCAACTCTTCTAATGCCAGTGGTGACTGCAGAGTGGATATCGTGGTCCATACCAGCCTCAGAGATATGGTGGCATAGTCCAATTTAAAGTTTAGTGAGCCACAGTCTTCACATGTAGCTCTTCCTCTTAAGGTGTGAAAGTTGCAGAGTGCCACATGTTTCACTGAAGATGGCAGCAAACTCCCATGCCCATACTGGATCCTCCTAAATCCTATAGACATACTGGATAATGCAGCAGATCTGCTGAGAAAGAGCTTTCCACAGGAACAAAGTTGGTTTCTAACTAAATGTAATGGCTCTGAGATGGACTTTTCAGAGTAATGGTTTCCCCAGATAGTAAGGGCTGCATTGGGCAGTAGAAGCTTCTGTTGACATTGCCTTGCTAAAGAGCAGGTCTCAAGGCACCAAAACAGCTAGTAAGCTTGTCCTCTGCAGCAGGGCCCTGGCTGCCACAGAGCTCTGGTGCAGTGTGTTGGGAATTCCACAGCAGATCCCCTATATATGAAAAAGCAGAAGGGTTTTAATAAATTAAACGTGAGCTTCTCCAATGCAGTCACTTCATTTGCTGCTCACTAATACGTATTTTGTTATTTTCTGTTTGTTTCACGCTGTCATCTGCTTTCAGTTTTCAAAATGCTAGGGATGTTTGTTTTGTTGGCAGGTAATAGTATCGTAGATGCCAATGGCGAATCCAGAAGCATTTGGATATGCCAGGATGCTGATCTGTGTGGTGCATGCTCCTTCTTAGCTGGGACAGCCTGTGTAGAATGGGAGGAATTGGCACATGAAGGAGGAAACAAATAAGCACAACACACTTCTTGTCCCTAGAAGCAGTAGAGCAACTGGGGATTTTCTGACAGGTGAAATATTGATGAGCTGGTCCTCTCTGAGGACTCAGGGGCTTTTGAAGCCCTGAACACTTCCTGTGAGAGGCTCAGTGCTTCAAAACCTTGAGCTTAGATGTAATTCAGCCTCAGATATGGGGGAATGATGTTTTCATGTTTTTTCATGCTTTGGGGTCCTTGGAGCAGAGGTGAACAATTCAAGTACTGATGGGCAGTGGAAGACTTCAATTTACCTGTCCTCCTTCAGCACCACTCCTTCTCCTGCCCCACTGCATGCAGCCGCCTGCTATGTGTCATCTGCTACCTGCAGTGCCCTGTTTTTCCACAATGTCCCTGGCTTTTGGCAGTGCTTTATTTTTGTTGGCTGCAATTGGCCTAGCTTACGTGTTTGCTGTGTCATCAGTTAATATATTAATGTCATACTTAAACAGTAATGTAATTAGCCATTTCTCTCACTTTATAACTTATGGATATAAGGCAAGCACTGTCTTTAATATAGCATTATGTGTGTTTAATATAGCATTTTCAGCCCTGGCAGCCCCCAGACACACGCTGTTGATTGCAGCCACCCACAGTGATGCCTTCAAAGGCAGAGTGAATACATGGATGCACATCAAGAGGAATCTGGCCCTAGGAGTGGTGGTTGCTAACACCACTGTGTTTAATATAGCATTATTTGTGTTTAATATAGCATTATTTGGAGTTACAGTTTTAGTCCAGAGGTTCAGTAATCATTAATCTCTTAGTTAGATGCTATATTGCATGCAGATGTCCCTTCCAACCTGAATGATGCTATGATAGTAATTAGTGCCCCAGCCATACTGTCTTTCTGTGACCATGGAACTTTCTCTAGAATTATGAGTTGTGAATTTGAAGAAACCACCCAGCTGTGAGTTGTGATACAGTATTACTTTTATGAGATTAGTGGCAGTTGTAAAGAAGATGTAATTTATCCTGTTGATCTCCAAAGAATCAGATTGATGGGGACACACATCTGTGCTTCTAGTAATTTTTACAGGATTGATTAGAGTGGGCAAAATTAATACTCTCAAGTTCCAAATGCATTAGTGGGTACCAAAAATCACAACGCTCTACACCTAGCTATCAAACCCAGTAACTTCTCCTTGATATCTTCAGTACAATTAAACACGTTCAGTACAAAAATCTTTGCTATACCAAAATTGGAACAAGTAGCATGAGCATAGAATAAAGTAGATTTAGTATAAAATAATTCAGGGATTTCATTCTTGATTGCATGTATAGGTTTGGTGCTTAAATCATTAAAACATCACTTGTAGAGAGCTGAAATTTTTAGGTAAGTTGAACTTCCTGCAAAACAACCACAAAACTGCAAGTTTAAAATACTTAAGTAATCTGGGGTTCTTCAGACTATAAAATAGTTTGGTGCAGGTCATGGATTACCATGTCCAGGTTAACATGCATGTCACCTATAAAGAAAAGTGACTATTGTGCATCTTTGTGCCAAAATAGTGCTATAGATGAGATGCTTCTCATTTTCAGTAACAAAGACAGTGTATGTGGATAAATCACAAAGTGTGCTTTCCTCTTTAAGTTAATGGGGGTCGTTTTTAGGGTGAAACAGATTACTTGAAAGGAAGAGCACCACCTTGTGACACCAAGAATAATGCTGCTGTGGTACTCAGGAAAGGAAAGGAGTAGATTTATTTGCGTTCATCATCTAACAGGATTTGTAGAGCTGGGTTTTCTCTTTCATTTGCCGTTTCTTTTAAGTTCTAACAAGGGAACTGATCTTTTCCAAGGGATGCAAATTCAGCAAAACAGCTTTATTTCATCAATATGAAAATCTCATTTTCCAATTTAATCTCAAATTTCACATTTTTAATAGATTCACTTCAGAGAAAAATTGCTATGAATTCTTAGCAGATTTTAAAGCTGTCAAATAAACTATCAGGCCTTGAAAACATAAATGTGGTTTTCTTTTACAGACTTCTTACCCATTCTTCTTTCAGAAACTGTAAGGAAAGAGGGGTTTTATAAGCTCTCTTAGTAGCATGCAGGGACCTTCCTATTTAGGCTTGTACAGCTAAAGTGTTTGTATGCTCACATCCAGTTTGTGGGGAGACTCTCAGGGAAGCAGCTCCATCCTAGCGCACAGGACCATCAGCCAGACCTGTCCGTTTTTCCTCTCCTCGGCTGTCAGATGGGATGTTCAGTCAGACTAAACCAGGTTCTCACTGCCTGGACAGAGCATGGATCAGGACAGGGTCAACACTACTGGCACAAATTCCTTCTGACAAAGTTTTGCATGAGCAGGGGCTTTGGCAAGGATCAGTTGTTCAGGTACAGTGTTCAATAATCCATGCAGGAGAGCATGAGCTCTGTCAGAGAACTGGGGGGAGGCTGGCTTTACTTTTATAGAAAACAGAGTCTTTGGCGAGTTTAGAATACGTTGACTGGAAAACCACAGGTTTAATGGATGCAGGAACATCAGCAATGAGCATAGGTGGGGGTTGGTTTTCTTCTTATTTCTTCTTTTTTCTTTTTTTCCCCCTGAAGTGTAAACTTTTCCAGAATCCAGAGCAGACACGTTTGTTAGTGAGGGCATTTTATTACTATTGCCTGAGGCATTTATCTCCATACCAGATTAGCATTTACTGCTGAGTTCTGTTGTGCTGTTTACTAACTGTGACATAGCTGAGCCTGGAAAGCTGGATCTCACCTGCCTTTCCAATAAAATGTCATTTTGTGCTTTCTGACTTGTCTGCTTAAAAGCCTGTTGGTTTTTTTTCAAATGCATATTTATATTTTAATGATGAATCCAGCAGTTTGAAACCAAGCCTAAAGCGGGCTCAGAGGATAAAACCAGGAATTCTCTTCCTTAGTCATGACATGCTTTAGTTTAGTTTAGCCAAAGATCTGTCAATCTTGTTCAGTGTGAGTAAGATCACACCGGAGAGATTTGAACGACTGCAACATTCAGTAAGATTGTTCCGCTAGGACAGACTATGATCTGGCACTGTCAGGTACCAAACTAATCCTGCAGTGTTAACAGGATTGGAAATTTATTTGTACCAGGTTAAGACTGGCCGGTGCGGCTGAAGTCGAGAAGTGCACAGTGATTGAATGTAATCCTGGATACCACTATTGCACAGTGCCTAGTCCAGTTCCTGTAGTTTGAAAAGGCACTTCATGGATTATGTCTCTAGAAAGAAACAGGGACAGAAGTCAAAGATACTCCTGAAGCTGTTCACTAATGAAGGAGAAAGGACAGACCTAGAGCTGAGTAAAGGGAGAAAAAATATTGCTTGAATGAGTTTTACTCTGCTTTTGCCTGGGACGAATAAAAGATGCTGTGATTTACCATCATTCCTAATTTCCTTGGCAACGTTCTGCATGTTGGGAGGTGGCTGTTTGAAAGTCATATGAAAGGAAAAGCCCTTGGAAAACTACAGTCTGATACAGGACTTTTTTCTTTCTCTAGAACAAAGCAGTTATAAACATGTACATATGTTTAGTTTTGTTGGGGTTTTTGTTTTGAAAGAGACTATAGAAGGGCCCATTTATGTGTTGCAGGCTAATTCCATCTGCTGATAAAATACACATTAGAACTCTTTTAATCCAATAAGGGATGTCCTGCATCTTTTACTGATTGCTGGTATGAAGTGCACAAAATAGAATGGTAGCTATTAGCTTGCTTTAGGAGACTTACAGATAAATAACATGTTTTGGTCATTCTGTAACATTTGTTGAGAGCTGTTTTTCTTCTTCATGTACAATTCCTGTTCCATTTTCATAGAAAAAAGAGAGAACATGATCTGTTTGGGGACTTTAACAGTTGTACAAGGTTTTCAATTGTTTGACTGATTAAAACCCTTGTATCAGGTACACAAAGGTATTTTAAAACCCCACAAGCACCTTCTGTCAGCAACCAAATAGTTTGTGTTTTGAGGAAAGATGCTTGCACATCCTCTTCTGCCTTTGCGCATTGATCCAGTAAAACTTTTGAAGTCGTCTTTGTTAGAGGAGAAAAAATTGAAGCCTGAGTTTGAACAGAACTGTTAATAACCTGAATATTCCAGCAGATCAGGGAACATTTCAGTCTGTTTCCTTCTCCTCTTGGGAACCTTTTATTTCAGAGTGGGAAAGGGCAGGACTTTGAAAGAGGTGCTGGGCCATGATCTGACAGTGGCTGCTCCGCACTGTTAGAATGGCAATACCCAGCTCTATTGGCATGAGTTTTGAAAATGATGATTTATTTTGGTAAAACTGTGAGCACTGCAAGTACTGCAAAGGGAGGAATCAGCTGCCTAGGCTGAGAGCCCTCATTTCACCTGTGATCAAAGAAATCTGATCTGACCTTCAAGCAGCTTTCCCCCCGTTACCTTTGGACTGGCAAATCTTGTCCTGAGGTCCTCATCTCCTTTCATCAGGTGAACAGGAAGCCTGGCCACCCAGCTCTAAGCTGCAAGTTCCCTGCTGTGGACGTGAGGGCTGCCAGTGTGGTGGTCCAGCCTCTGAGTCACTCATGGCTCATCACTGAGTATTTTTCCACGCAGGTGTTCTGCTAAGTCTGTATTTAGGAGACAAACTGAGAAAATTAATTTCAGGACAGAACCATCAAATCGATTTTCTCCTTTTCGCTGCTGAATTTTGTTTTTACCAAATGCAAACAAATTTTGCTGCCAAAACCTACATAATATCTGCAGAAGAGAATATGAAAGAAGTTATTTACCGTTTTTATAGAGTAATGTGTTGTTGTTTTTATAGAGTAATGTGTTGTTCTTTCCTGTGTTTTTTTGTTTGTAAGTTTTTCCTTCCCTTTTAAATAAACCATCAACAGAAAATATAATCTTGATTGCACTCCTCTGTTGGCACAACTCCATTTACTTAAAATTCCCATACAGTTGAAAATCTTCTTAATTTTAGCAAAAAAAATCAATGAAACAAAAAACATTAATCCCTGTGAGTTCTTTACATTTTCAGGACTAGAATAGAAGTCTCACAAGTTAGGGGTAGGGAGATTTTCACTCTATCTTTCTTTTTCATTTCCCACAGGCATATTAGGCAACAGAACTAGCAGGTGTGATTCATAGAAGCTGGGAAGACTGTAGCTTACTCGTGCCCCTTCCACTCACATGATACAAGACAATCAGTTCCTTTAAAAGAAATGTCTGCAAAAACCATCATAGCAAGATCCAAGCCTAAATTACTTTTTGCTGGGATAGTCAGGATCAGAACAGCACATGCTGGTCTCTCTGCCTAAAATGCCTTGTAAAGTGCATTTCAAGTTCATTTAGAGGCTGTCCTATCAACAATCCCATTAGAACTGGCCATCTTCTCCTTCCTGCCTGTGTTCACTGTTACACCCCTTCTTTTTAAGAACAGCAAAAACTGCTTATTTGGACAAGCATTACTGCTATGTGTTTCAATGGCATGGTGACTTCCTTTGTAGAAAGAAGTGAGTAGCTCTGTATTTGTTCTTCCATATAATTCCTGCAGTCATCACTCTATTTGATCTGTTTCCATGGTCTAGTCTATATTCAATTCTTTCTCCTGCACCTATGACTTGGTGAGCTTCCAAAAGTAGTCCAGCCTCAACTGTGTTTTCTTAATTTTGGTAAGGCTTCCCTTAGGAATGTGGGACCAGGGGTTCTGGTTACAGTGAAAAAATGCTTGAGTCACTCTCTTACATGATATGTTTGAGTACTGAGAGGAATTCATATCATACAGCACCTGAAACCCATATGCATTTTCTTTTCTATGCAGGGCATCCTCTCTTTCTTCCTATCCCTTTCTAAATCCCTTTAAAATCTGTTTTATGATACCATTTCTGATACTCTATCTTGTCTCTATGACTACAGTCGATTTTTGCTATTGTAACTACTTTCTCACAGATGACCCTGGCGTAAAGAAATATTGGATAGGTAGAAAACTTTGCTAGAGGAGTTCTGGGGGAATCATTACTCATAATGCAGTGGTCCCTCCTCACTAGCAGGCACTTCTCATTTTCTTACCATATTTTCAGGCATGATCTCTGAACTGAAACCTCATCTTCCTTTTCTTTGGGGAAGAGGAAGACAAGGAATTCACATCCCTATTTAGTTAGCCAGTTTTACTAAGGAAACAAAAATATCCAAAGACTTGGTGGTAATTTCAGAGGAACTCAGATGTCTGCAAAACTCTTTCCTTTTAAGAGCATTTTTTGTTGCAGTTACGATTATCTGGTTCTGTGGGATTTCCTTTTTTCCTTCCTAATGGTGTGCCTGAGACTATCTTTCCAGTCTTTTAGTTAGGCTGAGCTGCAGAATTTTAGCTCATGTATATAATGCCAAAATCTGAGACCAGAAGAGAGGTTTTATTGGACCAATGAAGGGACAGCAGAAAAATTCTCATTTGTGTGCTGCTGCTGCTCTAAAGGCCCCAGATGAGGAATTTTCTCCTCTGAGATTGGGCCCAAATTGAAGATTTTCAGTAATGAAGTCATGTAATCCTCATTTGTTTAATAGTAAACTGCCCAGTAAGTCATTTATGTAGCATGGCACCATGAAGTAATTAATCCATAAAAACTGACTCCATCCCCCGGGAATCTGGATGTTTGTTTTAGCATGAGTAAGCATTTTAAAGCTGAATAGTACCACTAACACATTGATTAATTCTGTCCTACAAATCTGTTCATTACATAATGCTCTCATTCTTGCAAACTTTCTAATCTGTTCCTAATGCCTTCTTCCAAAATATCCTGTCTCCTCCTTTACACTCCCCCTGTTGTCCTTTGCATAGTAAAACTAACCATGAACAAGAAATGGTTTGCTAAATGTAAAGCAGAGTCTTTGGAATATGAGATCTTTGATCTCTGTGGGTTTTGAACTTTTACATTCTAAGGTTTTCCAATTAAAGCATGAATCGCAGAACTTCATAGGAAAGCAAAAGGTAACTTTCTGTCATCTGGATTTCTCAATTTTCCCTATGTACCAGGGATTAATGTTGCACACAGTTCAGCACCAGTGGCCTTGCTGTGACATTAAATTGATTATAGCGGTGTCTGGGAATTAGGGGTGGTAAAATGTACACTGTTTTATGTGTGCATTACATGTGTTAGCTTTATCCATGTAGTAATTTACCAAATCTCATTTTGTTCTACAACTGCATGTATTGACAGCAGAAGTATTGATGGTGTTTTAATTTTGGTAAAAAGCAGGGGGAGCGGGGGAGAAGACAGCACTGGAATGAGAACATTCTCTTGGCATCCAGATTTATGGATGTGGTAAATAGAAACAGAAGAATTAATTTTGTAAATGCTTAATTCACAAAACAAGTTTATGTCTGCCAGGGTTAATTGCATTATTGAGTCTGAAATGTAAAGAAAGGCAACATACAAGATGACAAAATGAAAAATAGCTCAGTTTTCCTTATACTTGCCCTGTAAGGTTGGGTTTTCCTTTTTACAGAGTTTTAAAGGGCCTTGGAGAAAATGCATGTTGCCAAGATTAAGTCCAAATAATGCTTTGTTCTTCCATGGTGCTTTCTGTGGCTTCTTTGCCCTCTCGATGTGATAAGAGTTTTTATAACCTTGAAGCAGCCACAATTAGATACAAAGGATCTTGTTAGGGAAAATGTCTCTTTTCATCAGTTAAACTAAGGAAATGATGTTCCAGACTTGGCATCTGGTGTGTTGTGCCTTTGCTCCTTTATCCAGTTGGGTTTCTCTAATCTTCTAGCAGAGAGAATCTCCAGAACTCCTGAATGACAAGGTACAGGAAAGCTGAACAGAAATACATAGGTTTGCTACAGTTCCTGTGTGGGTTAGGAGAAGAGCAAGGAAAGTGCTTTAAAGTAACATAAAGTGGGTTTTGTGTATTATAAACATAGAAGGAATTATCTAATTTGCTTTTAATCCATAAAGTTCAGCTTCTGCTTGCTGCTAGAAATAGATTGAGTAGGGCTGTTCCTACAGTTTTGATGGATTCTGGTCTTCCCTCAGGGCTTTCAAGCCTACCACCAAGCCACAGCCTATGCTGTGTTTGGGGCTCACAGTGGGGTTTGGATTCCCCCTTGTCCTTCGTTTGAGTGGGATCTATATTCTGCTAAAAAAACCCAGAACTCCTGAGGACAGAGGACGACCTCTTCAGCTGGTTTCTAGTCCCCAGGAAGGTGTACTAAGCCTTACTTAAGTAAATAAAAATAGATAAGCTGTGCCTGTTTCACAGTCCAAGTTGGAATGCTTGTAGGTTAGGGAGAGCTGTAGCTTCCCAACCATCAGGAAGTTATTTAGAAACCTAATGCTTACAGCAAAGCTGAAAATGGGAGGAGGAGTAAGGGAAAAGCTATCACTTCTTTCTTCCAGGTTTAAGAGACAGGCTTGTCCAGTTCTTTGAAAGAGTTTGTGGAGATACATACCATGAAGGATGGGCTGCCCTGAATCCCAAGCCAGGAACATCACACCATGTGCCAGCCCGACTGAGGTGTTGCAAGGAAAGGAGGGTTGAGGGGGGGATGCCTACACTGATGAGGGTCACGCTGACCCAATATCAGCTCCCTTCCCATGCAGCATGTGGGTCTCTGAACAGCCTGACGCGCATCACTCTTCCCTTGTATTGTAGAGGGATATTGGTGAATTTGGGTTTGAATCCTGCTTTAGTGCCCATGTGCCTGAATCAGATATTGCTGTGATTCTCTGATTGCAGGGCCTAACCTTTCATCTACTCAAAGTCTTTTTTTATTCTCTATTGGTAGATCTTATCCATGGGTTCAGAAAGTTTCCAGCCATTCTAATTCTTACTTTATAATGAATCTTGTCATGCAAAGTGTGGTGACAAAGACAAAGAATTCTGTTTTTGCCAACTAAATTTACAAAGTTCACCCATGTGACATTAAAGGAGTTGCACAATTTAAGTGCCATTATAATATGCTGGTTTTATAATTAGAACTATCAAAGCTTATTCATATAAGCCAGCCTCCTAGTGCTCTAATTCACATTTGATCTGCAAGGCAGGAAATTTATATGCATTAAATGGCCACACATTACAAAAGGTGGCTAATCATTGGGAACAAAAAAAATCCTTTTGCATTTATTGTTCGTACAGAACTCAGTTGGTATTAATATGGCTATAATTTGCAAAGCTAAAAAAAAATCCATTGTAATTTAATAGATTCATGTCCAATTGTTGTTAAGTGCTGCTATACTTTTCTTGTAGCAGGAGGGATTGTTGCTGTTAAAGCTGATGAATCTCGCTTTGTGAAATGGTAGGTGAGGTGACATTTTAAGGTTGAAACCAGCAATTGTTATTTGGAATCAATACTTTATGTCCTAGCATAATGTAAGGTACTGTTCTGTCCTAATTGGCTGGAAGCTAAAACGCTAATGCCAACCCAGCAGATGTATCCCCAGCCTGTAGTTTCCCATGAAGATTTGGTTTGCAAATAGATGACTTTCTATTTATGGGTAAAGTAAAGCCTAATTGTGAGACTTCACAGTAGCAAGAGCTGCAATGACTGCGACTTTAAGGGAAGTGACTGGCTGATCACACTGATGCCAGAGCATACCAATGAGTTGCATCAATGTATCTTTTCCAATATGTGAAAATCTGTGATAATCAGCAGAATGTAGACAGTAAATATCCCATTGTTCTTCACAGTGAAGTGTTGCAAAATCAGAGAAATATGGCAAACCCTAATTGGATTGAATACAATTATTTCCTCTCAAATAGATTTCTGATTGCAAACTAATATAATCTAGTGATGTCCCAAATAATAACTGCAGTGCACAGATGATGCCAAATTGGAAGACTGAGCGAATGAAAGCGTTGAAGTGGTAGATTAAAAACCTATCCTAAAAATACCTCTGTTTCAGTGTGTGTTTCCACGTTTCACCTCCTATCCAGACTACCAGAATTTGTCATCGGGTGGCATTTTATTTTCAGTCCAGCCAATGTTACACTTAAAGCTTTCTTTTTTGTTTGTTTTTGGGGGGGGTTGGGGAGAGGGCAAGGAGAAAGCACACCTTGTCTATAAGTAAATCCACGAAGTTATTGTTAGTATAATTGAAGCCTTGAGAGCTTGATCATTGTTAGTCCAGATTTAATTGACCCAGAACAAGAAAGAATAATAATGCATTTACAATTGCTATAGACACACACATTTAGTTTCTAGCCTTTTTCTGGCATTATGCTTGCCCTGCTGCTGTTAGTCTAGATCCTAGTCATTTGCGTGGTGACACATGTGTAGGGAGGGACAGAGTTGTCAGCATCTGGAGTCCTTTGCCAGGAGGAGTATGATGGTGAATATGTTGGCATTTTCTTCCTCTCTCTTGGATAGAATTGAGATAGTTTTTGTATCTTTGTATATTTATATTTTTCTTTTATATTTTTCTTTTCATTGGTCTACTGTCTCAGGTTGCATCTGAATTACTGTACATTTTATGTATATTAAATATTATTTCTTTGTTACCTCTAAAACCAGTTTTGTCCAGCTCAAGAACTGCATGTTCTTAACTGATGAAAACTGAGCTGTTTGGAGCTGTGGAGTCTCCACTGCCAAGCCTGGATCCCCTCTCTCGTCTTCCTGTGCCAGTACTCCTCTATGCTACATCCTGTATCTTCACTTCCCAAGGCTTCTCCTGTTGTATCAGCCTTGTGTTTCTCTACACTATGTTAGTGTGCTAGAGTCATAAATATTTCATTTTAAGGCATAACTTACTGCCTTTTGTATGCAACTGTGGTTGTACCACTCCAAGATAAACAAAATAAATTAGCAATAGACACCTGAACAGCAGGAGAAACTGCTGTCACACTAAACCAAGTAAAACAAAGATAAAGGCAGGTGAAGGGAAATCTGGACTAAGCAGACCTGACAAGCCTCAGTTCTGAGGCCTTGTAAACTCAGAACAAAACTTACAGCCCATCAGCAATGGCAATGACAGGGCTACATGGTTATAGTAATTATAGATGAACTGTGTTAAAGATACAGCTGTTTAATATTGCCTGTGGAGAGGGACTGTGTTGCTTCCACTGTGAAGATAAGTATTATTAGAAAGATTTCTCCCTTTTGATAGACCTTGAATGTATGCTGTTTGTTTAACTTGCAACACTCGACTAAGAGAAAAAATTGAATGTGGTCGATGTTGAGCATCTGAAAATGCATAAACCCACTTAAACTTACATCCTGTGATGCCTTACAAGCCATAGGTATGCTTCCAATGAGAACCATCTCAGCTATTTGTGTGTCTGTCACTAAATCACTTGCCCCATTCAGCAGAGGTCCTACATGATCTTTTTTCAGCCTTTTGCTGCTGAAGTGGCAATAGAAGCGCTTCTTGTCCTTGATGTCCTTAGCAAATGTCAGCTCCAATTTATCTTTGTGTTTTCTAACACCTCACTTACCTGCCTAGCAATGTTTGAAATTCCTCCTTCCAGCCTTGTTTAGCCAAGCCTGATACCTGGTATGCCTGTTTGTTTTCCTAAGTACCAGAAGGGACTGTTCTTCCCCTCTGAGGATACTGTCCTCAAAGAACTGCCAGCTTGCCTGAACTTACCTTTCTGAGCCACGTTTCACGGGACTCCATTGGTAGTTCTTTGAACAGGCTGAGGTCTGCTCACCAGAAGTCTGAGGTTTGCACTCTGGTGTTTCCTTCCTCGCTCCTATCAGGATTTTGAGCTCAGCTGTTTCATGGCCATTACGGCCAAGGCTGTCACTTCTTTCTTCATGACCAGCAGGTCCGGTTGTGTGTCACCCCTGAGCTGGCCATCCTGTACCTCTGTCAGAATGTAACCTCACCCTCCAGAAATCTTCTGGTTTTGTCCCTTCCAAGAGGTCAAGCAGATTTAGGTCTTCCCTAAGAACCAGGGTCTGTAATACAGAGACTCTCTGAAGTGGTTTTGAGAAGACCTCCCCATCTTTCTCACCCTGGTGGGGTGGTTTGTACCGAACTCCCCCACAGGGTTCCCCCTTCTGGTCTCTCCTCTTCAGCTGGGTGTAATATGTGTGAGGGGAGAATAGTGGGTTATCAGGAAATAACCTCAATCTGAGCCCTTGGTTCTTCACGAGACAAGAAGACTGAGACCTTGATGGGTATAAGAGCTGGCAACTGGAGGTCATACTAAACTGTGGGCTGGTAAAACATGTTCGTAAAGCCGGTTGCACATCTGCCAACAGAGATACAGGATTTCAAGTGTGAAGTGTGTTGATGAAAAAAGATGGTTTTCTCTCAAGAAACTGTTGAGTTTTCATTGAAACCCTTTGGTCTGAAGCAGAAACTTCCTAAGTTTGTGAGTCATCTATGCTTTCTGGAAGAAAGAACTTTGCTTTCCAAACAGCTTTGATATGCACTAGAGCACAGAATCCTGTTTGGTTTGAGTGTCAATAAACCCAGCTTATGTATAAAGGTATCAGGGAGTGTCCTCTGCTATTGTGTTTGCTGGACAGAAAATGCCAGTGGTTCATTATGCAGGTAAAAGCAATGCTGTTTGAAATTATACCGGTGATAAGTGTGCAAATAACAATGGCTTGAATAGAATGGAACTTACTCCTGTTTTTTTAAGATCTTTTTAATAAACCTTGATCAGTTATACAAAAAGAATGAGAGCTGAAAGTTTTCCCTCCTGTTTGACTTGGCCACAACCAAAATCTGAACCGTTTGAAATGTGCTTTTCTCTGTCAGGAAGGTGCTAAAGTTTAAAGTGTGCTTAATGTTTTACTAATTTTCTTTCATAAAATCTCTTCATTCAGACAGCTTTGTCAGCTCTCCCTTATCCAAACATCACTTTATGTAGTACTTGATAATATGGCTGTCAGTGCATTGAAAACATGAAACGCGAATCTCACTTTATGAAGCTAATGTTAATATGAATTCCTGTAAGCTAGCTGCAAAGTACTTTTCATGCAAAAGAAGAAAAAGAGACAGAGAGAAAAAAAGAAAAGCTTGTATCTTAGTGACATTTTTCACAGAAACAAACTCATTTTCAAGCTTGACTGAAAAGTGAAAGTGTGATAGTGGTTTTGCATTTCATCATGAACATTTCAAACACATCTGATTTCTGCACATGCTATGATTGCTAACGTGTGAAGTCACTTAATTAAGTATACATTTAACCCTTCTTTTCTCCAAGAGGTGCTCAGGAGAAATTGAGCTTTTAAACTAAAACAATCCCATATCCAGCATCTATAGTTACCCTAGTTGTGAAAAACTGGCAAAAATTACTGTAGAATTATTCATTTCTGCTGTTTGTCACAAATGAAAATAATTTTTTATGCAGTAACAACTATTGCATGTTCTTCAAGGGACAGTAGGTGTGAAGGTCAGCGATAAATTCTTCCTGCTGTGATGTGTTCTGGGCCCTGAAACCACATATAATGTTCATTTTCTTTGCGTTATTTTGTGGTGGTACTCAGTTGAGCTAAAGATTGATTCAAGATGATCTTTGTTGGGGCAGGGAGTTGAGAGGAATGGAATGGAATCTGTTTTTATAGCTTGTAGCTGAAGAGGCTTACAGATTTGGCCTCAGTTTCCTTTTTCTACTGAAAATCATTGTATTGTCGCATGTTTGAGGTGAAGGAGAGCGGATGGAGGCTTCTGGTAAGAGCAGGGTTTTTTTTGTATTAGTCTCTGCTGCTTTCTCATTTGAAGCAGGAATTAACAGCATCCTAGAAACAGGTTCCTAGTGACTTCATAGGGCTTTAAACTGGGCAGAATGGTTGTTTTCTGAACTTGGTGCTTGTGAGTGATGAGGCGTTCCAAACCAGTGACTACAAACCCTATGCTGCCACCAAGCAGCTGTGCCATAACCTCGTGTGGCTCCATGACATGACAGATGCGAGTATTGCTCACCTGTGCCTCACTTGCCATTGCAAGTGACTTCCAGCTACGTCTTATCCCTGATACCAGCCATTGATAATTTGATTCCTAACAAAGCTAAGAGATGCTTAGCATATTGGTACCCTTTGAATAAGTGTGCTAATTCTAAAAATGCTTGCTTTGTATGCTATTTCTAACCTACCAAAAATGAGAGCAGTCCTCCTCCATCTTCCAAACTGTGGAATGATATTTTTCTTTGCCTTTGGCTTCACTGCTTTGTTTCATTCCTATATAACAAACAGATTTCTGAGCTTCTTTTCAGGACTTTTAAAAATACCAATTGATGTGCTTATTGTCCTCAATCCAACACAAGACCACACTCTTTCCTTTTAAGAAAGAATTTCTTCTCTTTCACTGCCTGGGCTTTTTATCTAATTGTTTCTCCCTTCTTGTTTGCTTAGTTCTTATACTCTTAGTATTTATTCATAAGAAATTTCTTAGCTTGTGCCTTTGTTACTTTCCTCCCATCCATAGTATTCCATTCCCTTCCTCTCTCTTTCTCCCCATCTCCCTTCTTTCCTCTTTCCCCTACTCCCACCCACTGTAAGTGACATGATGAATGTCAGTATTGCTGATTGGTTAAACCATACCAAATGTGAACCTGTAGTGACACAATCGTAGTAATTTTTGTGTCAACCATGTTCAGTCTTACCATTTCTGTGTTCCTTGGTGTTTATCTACTTAAAATCCTAATTAGCATACAAATGAGCATCTTTCATTCCCTGCTATCCACCATCAGATAAGAAGGTGTCTCAATATTACAAGAAAGACATGGAGTTTTAGGATAGATTACAAGGGTTGACAAGAGCAGGCAGTGAGCCTGTACTGTAGATAAGGATTGTATTTTGATCTGCAGAATAACAGGTTTTGTTTAGTATTCAAATCCGTTCTGCTCAACCCAAATGACCTAAGTGGACACTATGCTATGGAGTGGGGAAGATCATCAGCTCAAAGCAGATGAAGTATTGTGAAGACAGTAACAGCTATGATGGATAAGTTAGGAAAATTTAGCCACTCTTCTGGACCAGTTGCTTTAAAAACATACAATTCAAGTAAATATTGATGTATTCACAGGTGTTGGTTCTGTGGTGATCTTCTGTAATGTCTAGAAGACATTCAAGCCAATATATACTCTTAGTAACCACTGGGATATGAGCATACAATTATGCAAATGGATTAAAAACTGAAAAAATCTATATATTGTATCTGTTATTATGGGCACCCCTTAGATTTCAAAGCATTTCTGCTGCAGAGTGTATTTGATGAATAACAGCTCCCTTCAGAAATATCACTACAAGTGATTTTTTTCAGGCAATTTTGAGTGTAGTTTAGGGGCTCAGGTTAGATACTACTGCTAGAAAGCTGATCTGTTGTGTGCTGCAGTGTTCAGAGTGAAAAATGCAGGAAAACACCATACCTGAGAAATATCTTCTATCACATGCACCATTGCTGGTTACAACTGCCAGCATTCTGCTGGGAGAATCACATCAACTCCTGGAATAGCATGAGGTGTATTTCCACTCTTCATGTGTAAGTTATTCCTCTTGTAGTAGTAACATACAACAGCTCTGCCCACTTAGAAGTTTAGGTGTAAAATCACAGGTGATCCCAAACATTCCCTGAATTTGGTGATCTGAATTTGAACTATTTGTCATTGTGTGATGGGAGATGTCTGAGTTTAATTCTTGTCTGTGTTGAAGTCAGTCACGATCTTTGGTGGGTTTAGGACTTCTCACTGTATGGCCTTTTGTTTGATTTACCAAATCAAAGACCTTTTTCTGTGGGCTTTTGGCGTGGGGTTTTTTTTTGGGGTGTGCTTTCATCAAGAAGTTTAATAAAAGAATGAACTGGACCCCAAGCCTTTACTCTCTTTTGAGGTTCCACTAAGTCCCTTGAAATATTGCTTTTTAGTTCTTTTGATAGCACCAATATGAAACTCTGAAGCTTTGCTTGTTTTCAGCTGTAGAAAAACTTGCTTTTGATCCTCTACTTTCATTTTCTTGTTGTTGAACTTTTTGAAAATACAATATAGTAGAGTCTACATGAGAATTGAAATTGCTTAAATTGATATCTAGAAATACTGTGTTGCTGGGAAATAGTCTGTTTATCTTGGGATCAGGGCAGATATGATAAAGATATGAAACATAATCACCAAAATTCGATACCTCAGGCCAATTTCAGTTCAAGGCTAAGTATGAACAAATCCCACCAACTTTTCAGAGAATGACATTGCTTTTCACCAGACATGTTTTTATTCAGGTGCACTTTCTGGTAAGATATAGCATATGTTTCCTATAAAATGTTTCAGAAAAACTTTCTCTGCAGTATAGCTCACAGAAAATGAAGCCTTATGGATTCTATCTGTACAAACAGAGTTTATCATGGCGTTTGACAAGGCAAATATTTATCTATAATGCACATCTTTCTAACTCCGAATAACATTAGCACGCCTGTAACCAAAGTCTGACTTGAAATCTGCATCCCACCAGGTAATCTCAAGCTACGCTTGTGCTGGGGTTGTGTGTATGATTTACATATTTATCGTAAAAATATGATGCTGCTCCTATCTCTGTCCAAGGTATCTAAGGTTTATTACCTGCTGATAATTTTCAGACTCAGTTTCTGGAAGCTGCTGTTTCCTCAAGATATCACGTACTTCTCTACCCTGTTGCTTTATAGTGGGACGGGAGAAAGGGTTATTCATATTCCTGAAAAAGAAATAGTCAAAGTCTCTTAAGGGTGGCTATGTTCATTTAGCTCTCTTAATCTCACTGTACATGTGGATGTGCTTGAAGTTGTCTGTGGCACGGTATCTCTGTATGCTATCCCTGTACTATCCAAGCCTACAAATGAATGTTGGAGTGGAAGGATTCATGGAGAATACATTATAGGAGCCTAATTCTAAACAGAGATCTACAAACCCCCTAGATTATGCACGAGTCCCCACATCCCTGTGAAACATTACCTAATATTCATGTTCACATACACTGTGGCCTTGCCAAGTTCTTCGGCTTGCTGCCATCTTCTGCTTAAGATGAGCTGCATTTCAAGGATGCACCATTTTTAAAGAGTGTACAGTTTTGTACAGTATAGCCTGAGAAATGACTGGGAAATGTGGGATATCAGTGCCAAAGGGTTTAAGTGCGTCGTTCTCATTCCCATGAAAAGTATTCTAACTACGGGGCTGCAGATCTGGGATAGAGATAATATCCTTGCAAATTAAATTGAGCAAGAGATGAAAGATCAGTTTGGACCTAAGAGGCAATAATCCTGGGGGAGCTTGACTTGCAGCATGGTACTTGGAACAAAGAGATTCACTGCTGCCATGCTGCTGTGTTTTCCTTCTGGAAGGAATCCAACTGTGGCACACTGGGGTCTAGGTGGAACAAAATCTGCTGAGTCCCAGGTTTAGTTTCTCTAGGTTTGTTTTAGGCTGTTTGGGGCAGAGCTGCCAAGCTGTCAATATTCAAGTGCTAATGTTTTTGTGAGTTACATGGAAAACTTTTGTGGAGCAATCCTCTAGACTTGTGCAATGTGACTCAAAGGCTTGGCTTCTGCTTACTGCAGTTTTATTCTGTTGGAGCTCTGGAGTCTTTGTAGCAGTAACTTCTGATTTACAACAGCATGGGGAGTACCATAAATAAGACTTGATGTTCCCTGGTGGAAAAGCCTTATTGAGTTTAATAGCATATAATAAGATTTCCATTCTTTTCTTTATTTCTTTTTTTTTTTTCTTTGTTTCTCCTTATTCCTTTTACTAATTGAATCCTATCTGAAGAGATGGTTAGAGAAAATTGCTATGATTTTTGTAGGGGTGACTAGTCTTTATCAAATATTCATAGACTCAAAGAGTGGCTTTTTTGTCTGAATCCCTTGCAAATTGTGCAAGATTTCATTGAAGAAGTTTATGCTCAACACATACAGTTTCACCTGCAACACTGAGGCATTACAAAGCAATGGTCTGTGAGCCTGAATTCTGTTCATATTTAAAGTACTGTAAATATCTTCTGTGGCTCTCTCTCTTATTTACATCAGTAAATGAGATGTGATTCAGTCTTGCACCTTGTCTTGAGGAATTGTTGGGCACATGGATTTCCCTAAAATCATTGTCCAGATAAATCTCCCCAAACAAACAATTTATGAGCTCACTCAAGCAAAACGAATTATTCAAATAATTACATAGTAAGAGAGGAAGTTGGAGCAATGATACTTCTAATAATGAAGATGCCCACAGATACTGATGCTAAGGAAAATTAGGAGGGATTAAGACCAATTCCTTCTCTGCTCTGCCACAGTCCTGCTAAAAATGTGAAGAGCTGTGTGTGCCTTAAAGAAAAAGGGCAAATGTTGTGTTTTTTAGCAGACACAGTAAAGTTATGGCTGCAATTTAGAACAATTTAGCTCAGTGGAAAGCAAGCATGTAGGTTACACTTTTAAAGGTACAGGCTTAATTCACTGATGTAAATCCTTGCTAATTAGATCTGAGAAAGTCTGGAAACATTAAATGGAGGAGGGGGAGGATTAAAGTTCTTATTTTTTTTTTTCTTTTAACCTTTTCTTTTAAGTTTATTTTATTTTAAGGTTCTACAAGCTTATAAGCCTAAAGGGAGCTTAAATATGTCTAAAAGCAGATCTCCAAAGCAATTAAGGCACTTTAACTTTGTACATTATTCCTTCTCCTCGGCTAGCCTGCTTTAGATTAAAGAAGTGTCCAAGTGTAAGTGTTTTAATGTTGGCAGTTCTCAAGTGTGTTTTTTCCTCCATAGCCTAGCAACTAATTCATGCAATTCTTCGTGGTTTATTCCACCTCCTCTGGATTTCAAATTGCTGGTGAGCAAACAAGAAAAGGCTGGCTCTTGTCTTCATTCCTTTCAGTGAAGCTGAATGGGTGCAAAAGTAGTTGCTTATAAAATTGCAAATGTAATAGTAAATGAAACTAATCTGCAATGACTTGAAGAAAGTATTGTTTCTGCATGATGATAATGGGTGCTCTGAGTTGCAGTTCATAATTATGATGAGTCTAATACAAAAGCCATAAAGGG
The DNA here is from genome assembly GCF_012275295.1 of Melopsittacus undulatus. NCBI lineage: Eukaryota > Metazoa > Chordata > Aves > Psittaciformes > Psittaculidae > Melopsittacus > Melopsittacus undulatus. Next base: position 67,289 of record NW_022994201.1, read on the forward strand.
AAAGACTTTGAAATGGAGAGAGACAGAGCTCTGAGAACTTTTTCATTCGGTTGCTTACTAAATAATTAATTAACCAACCATTTAAAAACAAAACAAAAACCAAACCAAAAGCAGAAAACAAAACAACAGGAACAAAACCCCAAACCGACCAAACAAAAATGCCGAAAGCCTCAAAATCTCTACCCAAATTTGCTAGGGATGTCACACTTTTTACAAGACACTGAAATACCCAGTTAACCTTGTGAATGGGATGGCTTGTAACAGCAGGCAGCATCTACATCTGCAAGTATACTTCTTTTGTAGTATCTCTTCTAAACAGGACTACAAGGTTAGCCTTTACTTCTCAGTACTGAATTCTGAATGCCAAGTTTAAGCCATGTTTTCAGTGGTTGTGATGGCCTCTGATGGGTGAATCTGAGACAACTGAAGTATCAAGGACATATGCTATCAAATACTGGTTTTGACCATGGGGTGCCCTGCAGGCTGGTAGGTGAAGTGTCAGAAATTTTCCCAGCAGTTCCCAGAAGAGACACTCTGGTGTGGCACAAAAAGTGACTGGGAGGTGTAGTTGAGGAAGCAGTGTGTAGGGAGAGCTGGTAAAAGGGAAGATGCTTCTTTCTGGAAGCAACAGGTATACTAACGATAGATACTACTGTGCATTTAGCTTTGGGACCAATTTGAGACATCCAGACTGATGCAGCAGTCCTGACAAGTATCCCTTCCCTCTCCCTCCTTTCTGTGACTGTTTTCTTATGCAGTACATAGACTGGTCTGCTCCAGAGCTGAATCAGGGATAACTGTACAGGTACAGCATTATCCAAATGTACTACAATTATTCAACTGTACCACAACTGTAGTAAAACCAGTTTTTGCCCATAAGACTCTGTGCTTCACTTACTGCAAAGGGTGTAGTGAGGAACTGAATGTAGATGACTGAAGAAGAGATGGGACAATATGATGGTTAAAGGGTACTGACAGCTCTCAGAAAAAATAGATTCTTACTTTGTCTCTGTCGTAGAGCTCTACTGCTACTCAAGTCATTTAACCCAAGCCCTTCAGAGGTAGCCAATAGTTAGCATGCAATTTAGATTGTGCAGTGTGCAGATGGGTCAGGATTCTGTTGAAACATGCATGGCACTAAGGAGTGTGCTTCAGAAGCATTCTGAAAAATAGGGAATAGACATCTCAAATGAGATGTCAAGACCTAATAAGTGCCACCTGCAGCTTAACATCTCCTGGTAATCATCACCTTACAGGGATGTTCTGAGGATCTATTTATATTTTATGAAGAATTTAAGTTTTATACTGGTACTGGAAAAATGTGTTAGTTGTGTACTGGAAGAATCTCTCAGTTCTTCCTGAGCATGACTGGAAATAGATGTTATGGAGAAGGGAGTAATGTGGGTGTCATCAGGAGTGGTGGAGAAGGGTACATCCATCTGGATGTTTGCCTTCTTGTCAGGAGGTGGCTTGTGGGCTCGGGTAGTGGCAAATCAGAGCATGCAGAAATTTGTCAGTCTGGCCCTGCTCCCTTAACCTTTTTCCTGAGGAGAAAAGGAATCAAAAGATTCAAGGGATCTGTGAGCTTTACCCATGTTCCCACTCACAATGGGTAGCAACAGGGGTAGATCTGCAGGTTGCCTTTCTCTCTTGGCAGAATCCAGCTAGGCGGGACATTATGCAGTCCCCTGCCTTCTGAATGCCTGAGAGCAGGCTTATGAACTCCAGAGAGTGCTGGAGAAATGTTGGGGCCACTGGGGAAAAAGGTGCTGCTATGAGGATAACGAGGGTAAGATTACTGAATAACTGAGGACACTGTATCCTATGCACTGAGTAAGGCAGGATCCCATGGGGAAATAAATGTCCTGTGATTACGTTCTCTACAGATTGCATCTTAGTGCAACATGGATAAAAGAGCTAGAGGGTGTACAGCAGTTTTAAGGAAGTGGTTTTTAATTCTGAGTACCCAGCCATTGTGGTCTTAATGTTCTTTTTAAACCAGTTAATTTTCCCCTAGGCTTTGCAGAGATGTTAAATAGGCTGCTATTTGTAATAGCTAGTTAGGAAACTTTTGTTCCTTTTTTTAATGTGAAAGGATAGTTTGTTTTCTAAAGGTGGATGTTTCCCCTAAGAAATATTTCTCTGTGGGGAAGAACTATTAGGGTTCCTGAAGTGATGTCCTGATTTTGCCTGCCTGAAGAGATGTTTATGAAACATCCATGGGTCTATTATGGTAACACTGTGTTTCTGTGGTCTTAGAAAACATTTTTGTCCTTTCACAACAACTGTCACATGGCAAAACTGATCCATGTGGATACTGGTAACTGCTAATTTCCTATTACACTAATGCTCGCCCATTTAAGAAGTACTCTAATCATTCTGTGCACTTCACAAGTTCTCAGGTATTGGAAGGTATTTCTCAATTTGTCCATCATTTAGGAAGAAAGGAGGCTTTTCTTGATAGTTGTACTTGTTTCCTGAATTATTGGTAATATATTTCATGAGTATTTTTTCTCTTCACATTATATGGAGGGGCTGGTTGCAAGATCCAGTCCTACAAACCCTTTTAGGCACTTTCCAATTCTGACCCTGATTTTCAGGGAGTTCTTTGGACATCCCAGGGACTTACCCGATGTCTTCAGAGCATGGGGCATTCAAGTACCACTTTTAGATGTGTCAGAAAATGCACATGTAATTTACAGTAGGCTTTTGTAGGAGCTTACTCTTATTTAAAAACACTGTGGAAGTTATCGCTCTCCCTGTTCTGCTTTGTTCTTCAAATTGCTTTCAGAATGGTGCTCATTTAAAATGAAGCTTTGTATCCCTGTACTGTCACTGAGGCTGTGAGCCAGTCTATTTAATAATCTTAGTTAATAAAATGCAGACGTTCCACATCTTGTTTCATTATCATGTCATGTAGAAGCCTATCTTCACACAGCAACAAGGGAAAACCACATTCTCCCTTTCCTGTTCCCCTCAAGTTGCAATGAATCAGTCAGCGTAGTACCAACAACTGTCTGAACATCACCTGCAGCCACTGGGAAGATTGTCACAAGCTCTGCAGAGGTCTCTGCAGGTCCTGGGGAATCCTCTCTGGGATCATGTCCCTTTGCCTTGTTAGTAAATGTCCCCTGAAGTGGCTGCCCTCCTCCATCACCCTGGCCCAGATGCTCCAGCGCATCCTTTAGGATGCCTTGAGGTGGAAAGCTTTCTTGTTTCAACCTCTTGGCTAAGAGCCCTAAATAGGGCAGTCATTTATTTTTGCCTATTTGCTGTTTGGATTAGGAAGGGAAAATGTTTTTCCCTAGGAACCAATGGGAGAAGAAATGGGTGAGAAGTTCAAAGGCTGTAAACACCTATCTGTGCTAGTGGCTGGTTTAATTAGTGCTGAGCCAGCCTGCTGCTACTCAGCAGCAAAACAGACTACTAATGGTTGAACTGAAGAAGGATAAATGTGCCTGTCAAGTGTTGCCTTTTTCATTAATTTTGTCTAATTTAGCTAAGTGCTTCCTTTTCAGTAGAGTTCAGAGTAAAAAATAAAATAATTAAAAAAATCCTGTAACTGTGTTAGTAGTGTACTTCTGTACTGGCACATCTCATCATGAAGCTTGGTGGTGTACCCACTGATACAGTTGTTTATCATCACCTCAAATGAAAATGTTGAGTTTTTAAATAAAATCTTGGAAATTTAGATTTTGCTGGCATTGTCTTCTGTGCATTAGCAGTCTGCAGCAGCATCTGAAAATAACAATGTGGGAAGATAGCTTTCCTGGGGGCACCCAAGACTTTATGTGCCACAGTGCTGGATGAACTAGAGCAAATGCTGAGAAACTGGGCTCGTTGGCAGGACTTGACACAACTGGTGATTATGCACCTCTCTCTGAAAGACCCTTTCCCTGCTGCCTGCATAATCTGATGCTAGTGAGGAGCACAGATGCAGCAATTCACAATTTGTTTTAGGTGCATTTCATATAAAAAGTAATAGCTTTAGCACAACAAAGTGTCATATAGTGGGAAATAAGTTGGTGTCATATATTTACAGAGGTGATTCTATTTCAAAGGTTTAGAAAAGCCGGCATGGTTTTAAGAGTTTAAATGTGATTCCTAAGCATATTGAGCATCTGCTTTACAGCACTTTTGAAAGCAAAGTTTGTTGCTCTGTGAGCCTTATAATATTAACTTACCAAAAAAAAGACAAATGTTAAAGGAATTTACTAACCTCAGTTAATATCCTGATTAGCTATCTGCCTATAAAAAATGCAGAAACCATTTCTCTGGTTCCCTCTTGCTCAATTTGGCAAATGTTAAGTAAGCTGGCTACACAAAATATTGTTATTCTTTAAATTGAGATAAACTATAGCTCTCTCCCTTCTATTGCTCTTTTGTAATTTCACAGATTACGTGTTCTTTCTAGGTACTGTGAAGATTTGGCAGTGGCTAATCTGCAGCCACAAGACTTTACTTATATTGCATCAGCTATTCTGTGCCAAGTTTCTAAGGACTATAGACACTGGTGTCTGTGTCTGCTGACTTAGTGAGTGACTGAGGCACAGCTGAGGATGACTGCAGGTGCTTTAATTTGTATAAATGAATACTCCCTGGAGGCTGGGCTTTACTCTGCAGAGTAATTCTGGAAATGTACCATTGAAAGCAAGGATAAAACCTGGGATGGGAAGGCTGGAGATGTGGAAAAGGAGGAAGGGGACAGAAATGGGAGGAGTGATGACGAAAAGGGGAAGTCTGGGATCAGCTCTCTACTTGGTAAGCACAGGCTGTATTTTCTAATGTCTTGAGCAGCAGCAAACACAGCTTCCCAGAGGGAAGAGCTGCTGTGCCTCCTTTCAGCAGACTATGGTATCAGACAGTGCTGACAGTGCATTACTTCCATGTGTACAGTTAGAAGCATGAGTGTTTGCTTCTCCTGGAGTGTTCGTAGTCATGATGGTGCTCACTGAGTCAATGATGTCACTGCTTTTTGGGATCCACAAAAGTGTAATGTACCGTGTTGTGTATTGCTAGGGTGAATGTCTGAGTAAGAAGCACTGGGTTACATGTGCTTTCATATTTTCTGTCTCCTGTAACAAAATCACATACGATACTTTGATGTAAACTTCAAAGTCATCTGTCTTTCCTGAACTTTCAATAGGACATACGACTGCCTTCCTGAAGTTCCAAAATGAGGGGAAAACCTACTGCTTCAACCACTTATTGCTCCTCTCACAGTGCAACAAAGACTTCATAAAAAAAATTCATTTGGTAGCACACAAAAATATGCAAAACAAATGATAAGCATTTCTGTTACTATGTATACCTGCATTTCTGTTACTATGTATACCTGCATTTCTGTTACTATGTATACCTACTTTACAAGACAGAAAACTGGTTTGAATAAACACTGGTACATAATTAAAATAATGTTTGGCAAAAACCCCTGGCATCGAGTTTCAGTAAGACATAAATTTAAATGAACAAATCTGTTGGTCTCCTGAAGTGGACCTGTAACAGAGATCTACAGACAGATGTGTCAATATAGAAGCAACATCAGTCACCTCTGTAATGGAAAATGTCTAATATCATGCACACATTTATCAGGATAATTACACTGCAAAAAGTTACCAGATGGTGCAGAGGTTTGTGTAATTTTGAAGTGAATTAAGGTTGTGGGAGCCCAGAGAGCGGCTGATAAAAGGCAATTTTGTGCATAAACTGTGAAATCTACAGAAGTAAGCAAGAATTTCCTTTGCTGAGGGAATAGTTAAAATAATTACAAAATAAGTAATGAAACTCTGGGGGGGGTGTATCTTTTTTTCCAAACATGAACATTATCATAATCTTGTTAACATGCTATCTTCAGGGTTGCAGTAAAATAGCAGTTGGAGAGATACTGTCCCTTGCCTGAAAACCTGCACAAATACAGAATATAAATAACCTGTCTAGTGATAAACTTTATCTTTTAAAACAGCCCTGCTTTACGATCTCTGGGATTTTCCATACCATTTTCATTGCCTGGGATGGTGATAGTAACTGTTTCACTGGTTACTGAGGGTTTGACTGGTTACTTTTTGAACATTAAATGAATCTTGCATTAATGAAACAGCAAAGGCAGAGATTCATTTTGACAGCTGAGTAAGCAATAAAGGAACATTAGAGTTTCTGGTAAGTCTCTTGCCTACATAGTAGTGCCAAGACAGGAGATTAGTTCATTCAGCTTCTTCAAGAGTTGATTTGGACCTAAAGGCACAGACATTGGAAATGGCATGTGAGGGTGAGTATGACAGTGATGAAGAGTCTCTAAAGGTTGAAAAGAGAGAGTTGTCAGTCCTGGACGTTTTCCAGAAGATAATGGATTATACCTCTGTGTTGTATGACAAGTACTGGGAATCACTGCAATTGACTGTCAGTCTTTCATTCATACAAGTGTAATAAGTCATAGAATCATCCAGTCTGGAAAAGTCGAGGAAGTCTGCATGTTTATTTGAAGTTAGGGAAGAATTAAGTAAAAGCAGAGGAAATATTTAGAAATGTATTTTGTCAGAAATGTCTTGCAAAGATTTGGTTTGTTCCTGGGAAAACTATTTCTAGGAAAAGAGATATGTAGATTATTCAGAAATCTGAATAATCATGAGTACAATGAAGACATCTCAAGTCTTCATTGGGACACCAACTTTTTGATGGATTCAGGTTCCAGTTCCCTAGAAAAGTAATCAGTGATTGCATCTGTTTCCTCTGTTGAACTAGATTTGCTGCAGATTTGTGTTACAGAGTATGGGACAGTCTGGTAGTCATTACCCTCTTAATTTCAGAGCATCATCTGATGGCTTACAATAGCTGTATTGATACAGTGTGTGGCTTTTTCTGTTAAATACAACAGTTGGGGTAGTTGTATTAGATGGCTGCAGTGGCTGTAAATGTGAACTGAGAATCAGAGTATAGGCTTTTCCCTTAGGTTTGTTTTTGTTTTTTATTTGGTTGGTTTTGTTTGTTTGCTTTTAATTGACCTGTTGTATGTCTGGAGGCAAAACACTCACTTCTGACCCAGCTCTTTCATCTGCTAAAGTGAAGCTAATTATAACAACTCTCTACATTAAACACCTTCAGATCACCAATCCAAGCTGCTATTTAAGAGTCAAGTATTACTTATTGCTAAATTCCCCACTTCTACAATGATCCCTGTGCAGAACATAAGCCTTGAGCACATGCTTCACTGACTTTCTAAATTGAAATAGACTGAAGCATATGTTTAACATCTGTCTTTAATTGGGGATCTATAGATGGAGAAAAAAGCCATGAAACATTTTGAGGTCTCTGAATTAAAATTTACTTCTTTGGAATGCACACCAAGACTCATGTTTGCTCATCCTCAGGGAAATATTAGAGAGCTTGTCTTTCTAAGCAGTCTTTTCCAAGATGAGCAGTGCATACTGTCTGAAAGGTTGTTTTTTGGGTTTTGGTTGGTTGGTGTTTGGTTTTGTTTTTGGTTTGTATTAGCACAGCTAGGCTGTGAATGTATTTAACTGCTTACAGTTAACTTGATAGTTTCCTCACTTAATCCAAACTAGAAAAATAGTCCTATATTACTGTGTTCCTTCTCCCTCCCTCCAGATTGCACACATAATATTCCCCTCATTGATTCAATTTAATTCATTGCTTTTTTTCAGCTATTGATTGAGTTGATACTGGTTTGACATGGAGACCTCACTTTTAAATATAGGTTGCAACTGGCTCAAATTCATCAAGTCAGTCTCCTTCTACACTGTAACATTTTGTACCAGATAATCATCTCTAGCATTAAGTAAGTTGCAGTTTATAAAGTCCTGCATTACTCTGTTAATATTACTGCAGGTTCAGATCATATAAGACATTGTTAATGCTATGATTAGATGAGAATGGAGAATTCTAGCAGTTCACATTTCCAAAAACCAGAAATGGCAGAAAAATCAGTGTAACTTTGCATTCCTCTGCACAAAGCAGATGTGCTCTGTTTTGGTATATTGGTACTAACGTGGTAACTACTGTTGTGCTTCTAATAAAGAACATATTCTGCAGCAATTACTAAGTGATGTATAGGCTGTTGCAGTCTGTGAATTAAATTTTTATTAAAATTGTGTTATATTTGTTAAGGACAAATGAAGGCAAGTTTAATAAAATGCCAGAGCACTGATATTCCCTAGGCTCTAATGTGTACTGAAGGATCAGTTAGGACTCTTTAAGAAGTATATTTAACAGTGGAATCTTTAGTGTTAGAAAGCTGGATACCTGCACTAGATAAATGGAGACTGAATACTCATATAAACTGTATGGATTTGGCACTTTTAAACTTGTTGTAGCAGTATGCTCTTAAGATACTTTGGTGTTCATTATGAGTATGTAGTTAAATGGAAACTGAGTTTGCAGGAGCCACTTAAACATGAGAGAGGAAAGTGATGTTCGGAGAGTTGTTTTTTGATTTATATGTTACAGCCAGATTTGTACATATAATTAATCCCTGGGCTCCAGAAGCAAATTTTTACAGAATTAGTTGAAAATTGGAACCCATTTTATATATAGTCAGCATTTGTAAGGATTTCATGTTGGTAATAGAATCCGTGTATGTATGAGCATTAAGATAAAGATGAAACACCTGAATAATGGGTCTCAAGTAGAGCAGGTTTACAATAGGAGGCTAGAAATCATGTATGGTTTGGATCCAAATTCAGCTAAATCAGTGAAGACTAGAAAGTAACTGTCATTTTTGCTTTGAGGAATGACTGATACACTTGCTGTGTTTGCCAGCTTTTATGAAAGGAGTTTACTGCTGCTTGAAAGCATTAATCTAACTGTTAAGTGTGTAGAAATGTACAGAGCATCATGCTGCTTACTTAGTAAATGATTTTTTTTTTGCATGGTTGCCATACAGAAATGCAATGCAATAAAACTTATTAAAGTTGCTGTAACGTAACAAAGAGATTAAATGCAGTTATCTTCTATGTGACAGCCACGTTTTGCTCTCTGTGGAGTGTTTCGAAGCATTTATTTTCTGGCAGAAAAACAAAACCAAAAAACCACAAAAACCAAACAAAAAACCCTTCTGGTCTGACACATTGAAGCTTTGTGTAAGAACTAACAGTGTAAAATTAGTAGACCTCATAACGAATGATTCAGAAGTTTTAATTCCATCTGAGGCTTGTATTTACAAATTAAGTTAATGGTAAACTAAATGGTAAATACAGATTGGAATGAGATGATAGGTTTTTTTCTTCATGAAAAATTTAAATAGTGGGATCAATCATAAAAACTATATGGGAGAGCTAAACTTCTTGAACTATTAATTTTATTTATTGCTCTATCCAAACCATGCAGTAACTGAACAATATGACCAAGAAAAATAGTACTGATTGTAGAGAATGGTTTGACAGAACGGTATTTAATGACAGGAAGTAGCACGTGTGTAATGTAGTTATTGAAAATACTCAATAGCCTCATTCAGGCTAAAGCATGTGTTTGTGTTCTTAAACATGCTATATGTATTTTTAGAAGAAACTGGACTTCTTATGTATTGTCATGTGAAATATGATGTAGAGTGAGGATATGCAGATACTGACGGCTCTCCAAGCCAGACTAAGAACTCCATACCACACAATCAATGAACTGGGAATCAGTCAGAAGTCTGGAAAAACTGGGTATTTATAGCCACAAGCTTTAATATCTCCAAAGACCTGCTTACGGGCCCATGTTGTGAGGAAATAAGTGCCTTTCACCATTCAAAATTACTCCAGCTAATTGTAGATCTAGAATAAAGCATTCACTGCAAATCCAAGCTGGAATAAGCACAGACCTCTAAGAAGGCTTTGATTTTGTTTAATTAGTTTTCAGCTTATAATGTTTAAATACAACTGTTTTTATATGTGAAGAAAATAAAAGATAATATATAAATGTCTTTTTTACAAGAAAAGGTTGCCATACTTGCTGCCTTCTCCTTTATTGTGCAGCTCTTATTTGGAGGGCTGCTGAGTAAAAGCTTATCTTGCAGAATAAAGGCCATGGGCAGCAAGCTCAGAGTCTCAAACATAGGGAACTAAAGTTCTATGCCTGCTAATATACCTGATACCATATTGGAAAGACATGTTCTTTTCAGAATGTTAAAATAACTTAGATAAAGCTCTTTGCACTGTTGCAGAAGCATGTGAGAGTTTTATAGCATGAATCCCAAGTAACATGATGGTGAGTCTTAGTTAAATCTGATGGGACCACCATGTGCAGATGAAATGGAAATGTTATTGGTAATTTCCTGAACCTATTGTTCACCTGCTATTAAAAATCTTGTGATAACTTACTCTGTGCTGCCTTGGGGTCACCAGGTAGCATATAGCTACAGAGGCTTCTGTGTTACTGCTGCCACTGCTCTTCTCTTATTTGCTGGTGCACCATGTGGTGGGTTGAAGTTTCAAGGAGGATATTTGTTTTTTTTAGTTTTGCTTTGTGTTTGCTTAGTCAGTGCAGTTAAGCTCAGAGCTAGGCTCCCAGAGAGGTGGAAGACATGTCACTCGGCCATCTCTGTCCCAAGACTGGTATTTATTATGCAAATAAGAACAAGTTGCTTGTAGAATATTTCCATGACCTTTGCTACTGATAACCTTTCTGTAAGAAGGTGATATGCAAAACCTGAAAATCTGCTTATACCTTGCACATGATAATGTATATGCCAGGATATGTAGTAAAAATACATAATTCTAAATGTGGGAGTAGTAAGTCCAGTTGGAAGTCAGTAAGATCACTGCTGCATTTAAGTCCATAAGTAAATGTTCATAGTAAAAGCCTTTATTACTGGGTAGGTGTGTTCACAGACCTTTATATGCTCATGTTAATGCACATACACATATAAGCTTTTATGCAGATATAACCATGGAGTATATTAATGAATACTAAAATGAGAGAGCAGGAAACATGCTGTCTTTAAGTTTGTCATATCAAATGCAGACATAAACAATTCAACAGGCTGGGTAAACCTGCTGGCAAATATTTGAATTATCTTTGGGACCTTCTATATTCTGAGCATGTAACTGTAGCTTTGTTCAGGTTCTCTGAGCTCTACGCATTTTGGTAGGCAGAACAGCAGTAAATTGAGTCTCTGACAGCTCTTGAAATCCATGTTCTGTTGGTTTCAAGTCAAATGCATTCTGAAATCAATGAAAGAAAGTGCAATTTTTATAGATGTTTAATACATTTCTAAAGAAGAGGTCAAATGAAGTGGAACATTTTATTTTCAGTGATCTTGTGTTTGTAGTGGCACAATGATCTGACTACAATGAGAACTGTGTTGATCAGATCAGGCTGATAGGCTGGGATGCTCTTGCCATGGATACACAGGTACAGAGCTGTGATATCAATAACACAAATACATCTCCTATGCAGTTAATGTGCTGCTTGTAGATTCAATATGTTCTGGTTAATTACTTTTATGTTGAACTAGAAGTTTTATTTTGCTACAACGTAAGTGCTGCAGTCCTGTTTTCTATTATTGGGAAGTACATAATGGTACAATAGTGGGTGTCTACCCATGCGTATATATATACTTCACATACATACATGTGCGCGTGTTCTTAAGGCATCTTCCTCTGATGGCAATAACATCTAAAATATCTGCTGCTTAACATGACGGCTGGTGAGAAATGTATCAAGTTATGTGATACCTCATGTATTCGTTAGCTGTAGTAGAAAGTTCCCTGAAGACAGTGGTGGCATATGAATGAAAAAGACAAAACCAGGTTTCATTTTATTATGTGGTTTAGGTCATATGGTCTCTTAAGCAAAATTGTTATTGGCAATAGATAGTGGGTGTTATAAATTTCTTTGTCTCTTTCAGATATTGAATATCTGGGTGGAGAAAAACTAAAACCATTCATGTGCAGAACCCTAACGATTCTATGATTCTATGATTAGAGCATTCTGAAAGTAAGCAATTTTGATTGTCAGTGACTTCTGGTTCCTGTTTTTTAATCTGGGGTGCAAACAGTTGAATATCCTCAGTTTTGTTCTCTTATTTTTGGGCTTCAAAGTGAAGTCTATGTGGAAAAGCTTACCAGCCATGCTAAGAAACCTGTGCTGAGCTGCAGTTTTATTCTGGTTTGCTAATGTTGCAGAGGTAGGGCCTCTTCTCAGATCTCACAAACCCTGCAGCCTAACTGATTGGGGGTGGGACAGCTGGAAATCCCATCAAGTTTTGCAAGTTTAAAGTTGCAGCATATCCCCTGTGTAAGCAAGGGCAGTTGAAAATTTGTCCTGTAAATTCAGGGTGCTAGAGCCTCTTAGGAGGTGAAACAAAGTTTTTCTGACAGAACCAGCTCCATAAAGTACAAACAACCTCTATCTTCAGTGACTGTTGTGAAGACCTCCAGTTACCCCATTTTCTACCTGTACCAACAAATCCCTTCACGCTGTTGAATAGATCTGACAGGTGAAGTGGGAGAAACAGGCAAAAGTCCAGAAATCTCAGGCTGAATCTTGTGTTTTCTATATAGCAAAGATAATCTGACTTGCATATATTGCAATGGGATTTATTTTGCTTCCTTTGCTTCTGCAAAGCTTCATCAGGTGCAGGTTTTTTTAGTGTTTTGCTGATAAAAGGCAAGACCTGTCTGTTGCCTGAATGGTCATGGCTGCTGCAGAAAGAATGGAAAAGATGCCAAGTGCTCTTCAATAGATTCTTATTTTAGTCTTCACTGTTTTTTTCCTGCTGGACTAATGCAATACGTACCAGCAGACACAAAGCAGTGTTCATGGTAGCTGTTTTGAGCCATGATTTAAGAAAGCATTTGATCATGAGAGTGGACTCTATTTAAACCAGTAGTGACCAACTTTTGCATGGTTAGTGGCAACTTGTTTCCTGTTTATAAATTGAGTGCAAAAGCATCACCAAGTAGGTCCAAAACTTCACACCCAAATACTCGTTTTTCAGACTTGTATCTGATATTACAGAAAGAATCTGAGGTGCAGGATACACTGGGGAGCCTGATGTAGAGGTGTTCTTCCTGGGGATTCTGCTTGGATTTCAGAGTTGAGCACACAATAGTATATCATAAGGCTTTACAAGTATAAATTCAATTATTGACTAAGGTTCGAGTGCATAAGCTGTGTATGACTGCTGGTACAGAGGATAGAAAATGAAGCAGTCCTAGAACTACTGCTGTAGTTCATTAAAATCAGCCCTAATGACCGCAGGCCAGTAGTTGTCATGGAGGTAGGCAATAGGAATAATGTGATGTAGAGTAACTACCTACAGGATGCTTTAGCCTAAGAATTTGAATAATGCAGCTCTTATTGGTTTCTACAGTGTTGAATTAAGTCAAAACTTGAGATAGGTGATAGACAAAGCAAACATAGAAGAAACCATACTAAGGAAATCTGCCATAACCGGACAGTTGTAATATCATCAGGATCTCTCCAGTTTTCTACAGGTGATCAGTGTTAATTGTCATCCCTGGGGAAGAAGAAGACTTTAAATTAATGCGCTCTATATAAACTGATATCTAATGTGAATTCTATTTTGTAATCCACTATGCAGAACGTGAACTACAGTCCATCAGATGTAAAGCTGTTAAAACTACTACTCCTACATCTGGCCCTATTGCAAGAGTTTGAGCAACATATACAGATGGTTATTTGTATACATAATCTAGATACCTGGCTTTGTGAAGATGGATTAAGCCTCTTTCCTTCAGTACTAGTCACTCCTGCTGCAGGTCTTCTGACTTCGCTGCACAGGATTTTGTGGCTGTGAATGGGAGTACCAGGACTTTCCTGCAGCTTGCAGCCACTGATGGCTTTTAAGTAAATTCATACCAAGCAACAGAAAGGTCTATTGCAGGAAGTAGAAACATTTGCTCATCCCATGGGGACACTGAGCTCACCGTCTCTTTAAGGTATAATTGGTACCTTAATTGCAGTTAGGCTGGTATGAAAGGCTTTGCACTAGAGCAAACCAGAATTCCAATGTACATATTTTTCAGTGCTTCCTTTGCTTATCTTAAAACCCTTAAAAAATTCTGAAGGGGGTTGCTCTTTAGAAAAACAGAAAAAATCATTTTAGTTCAGAAGGCACAAAATGTTTGTATGTAATAGGATACTTGTGGAATGCATCCTTGCTAACCTGCATGGCCAAAACATGCAGCCCCACTGTCTTCTCAGTAGATGCAAGTGTGTTGTGCTGCAGTGTTCCATGGGACTGTGATGTTGCTGTTATGGTTTGTTATAATGACTGAATTTTAACTGTAAAGTGGCCTGGATTTGATCCATAACCTGATGTAGTTGCAAGAAGTTGTGCTTATGGTGATCCTGCTGGTAGCAGTGCGAGGTGTGCATCGAAGGGCAACAAGGCCAGGGTAGATTCTGGGGGTCAGGCACCTTAGATGGACTTCCAGGATGACACTCAAGTACTGCTGCAGTATTTAGGGAAAAAATCCTAAGTCTCATGGCTCATTTTTTTTCACACTTCATGTTGACCAAAGACTGAAGTGTTAACTCTTGGGTTTTTTGGTTCTTTTTTTTCCTAGTAGTATGTATTTTTTGAACAGGAAGGTTCAAACCCATTCAATTTTATTGTAGTGGGTTTTTCACAGGAGTTTATTAATGGTAGGTGATATTCAGAAGGACTTGAGTTAATTTTTTTGTCAAACCTTAAATGGCTTAAATTTCTGGATCTCAGAAATATCATCCCTGAAATTTTTTCTTTTCTTTTTTATCCCTTGAGCCACTGACCCTCACATTAGGATGCATAAGGCCTCATTTGAAACAAATCACTTTTAAAAACCAAAGCTCTTTCAGCTCCAGGAGATATACATGATTAAAAACTTACTAAGCACTTTAACAATCCCTCAGGCTGTAAGAAAGAGATATATTAATGGAAGGAGATCAGCGAGAATCAATAATTTGCTGGAAGACCTCAGAGAGAAAGAAGTCCTCTGGCTTTTATATTTTGAGTCGGCATTGAGATGTGCTGAGCGCTTGGGATCCTCCTGAGATTCATCTTTTGGTATTAACAGTGGGTAGGACAATTTTGGTTGTAAAAAGGTGCACGATGAAAAGGATGGAGAGAAAAATGCAAATATTAAATTCTAGAAATTATTTGAGGAAGCTCCTGAGTTGATGACACGTTTTAAATAAGTCCATTTGCACAGGCAGGACTGCTTAATATAAGCAAAGCATGAGACGTAGCTGCCTATTCTGTGGCCGTGAACTTTGGGTGACCAAACATGATGCAATGTCCCCTCCTGCCAAAGCAAATTATCTGCACAGTGTAATAATTATGCTTTCAGAAAACTCCAAATCAGGCTATAGGAGACATATTTCCCAGTACTTCCACAGCTGTGGAGATGATCTAGTAGAAGAGAATTCGACCTGAATTTTCTTCTTTGTGCTTCAGTGCACATAAATACACGTGTACACACATACATGTGGGATCACTCATACATGTATATGGTTTGGTTTTTTTAAGGTTACAATCAGATGAATTTTGCCCCAGAAAACCAGTCTGGCAAAAAGAAATTACAGAACCACTGCACTAAATTCCCTGTTTCTAGCTTCAATATCATGTGCTTGCTTATGCCTACATGGTGGCTGCATATGAGATAAACAATAACTTACTGAATCACTCACTGTGGTTGAAAAAGAGAATTACTCCTATTTTGCAGTTGAAGTGCAAAACAGAAACGTAAGGGATTCCTTAAATCACTTGGAAGTCTATGACAGTCAGTACTGAAAAATCAGAATTTCTGAGTATCATTTCAATATCTTAAACTAAATAATGCTTTCTATAGGAGCAGGGCTATATTCCCTCTTCCTGGAAATCCTCTACTAACACATTAGAAGGTTGTCATGGACTCTTCATGCTGTCAGAAGGACTGTCAGAAAAAGTTGGGGAGTTTGGTCTCATCTTCCTTTGCTATGATTTTTAATACACAATCTGAGTCAGTTTTATCTCTTTCTAATCCTTCTGTCAGGCATGATGATATGCTATTTATTCCACTGGAGAGGACTCCTCAATGGTATATCTTACTGGAGCAAGTGTCCCCATGACTATACACATAGTGGGGGAGGATTTTTTTAGTTTTCTTCTGACCTATTTCTTTTTTTACTTTACTTGGCATGATCTCATTGTTCCTCTAGTAGACAAAATGATCACCAACAAAATAATAGTGTAACTAACTAATATATGCAGAATTATCTAGAGGTATTAAAATGTATAGGAGATCATGCAAAATGACTGCAAAAGTGCATTTAGGATGATTTAGGCTCCATAATATATTGCAGTCTGTATATGGTGTAGTAGCATTCTTGTATTTCATGACAGCTCAAAACAGAGCTTTTTACATCTAGAAGTATAAGAAGGATTTAGGTAGAAGGACCAGGCAGTTATCTCGGCTTTGGCCAGGAAGATGGTATAAAAACTCACTAGCTGAAATTTGCTGCACAACCTCTGGCTAACATAAGAGATAGAATAATACTCTAAAAAACTCCTAGTCTAAACAGACACTGGTGTGCTCAAATACTTCAAGGCAGTTACAGACTAGGACTGGTAACTGCAAGACTGCAGAGATCCAGGGTTCATATGAATATGTTTATTAACAGTCTGTAGTAGCTGAATTGCATCCATAGTAGAGCATAAACAGAGATCCCACTGGTGAGTATCCTCAGTCTCCTTTGAGCTGAGCCTTCTTCTCAGTCTTGATAAGTAGACTTCTGTGCATCCAACCACTGTTTTCAATCATAATCTCTATTTTATTTGTTGCTGTATAGAGAGGTTTATTTTTAGAAAGAAAAAAATAACTAATGTTGAATTATTTGTTTTCCTACTGTTATTTTTCACTCTTAGAAGAATATTGAGCTCTATTTTTGACTTTCTGTGTGGTCGTCTATGCTCCAGCTGTGGCTTTTTTAACACCTAATATCACTTTGCATTATATTCACCTACAAATCAGTGTGCATCCTGATGTTCTACATTAAATCAAATTACCCTTCTGTAGCCAGAGAAAATCAAATCACTATGAGGATATGAAGGAGCACAGATTCCAGTTTTAGACTTGAATATAATAAATAGGGAGCAGACACGTCACAGAGGTTACTGAGTCGAAGTTGAACCTACTGAGCAAAAACCTGGGAGCTCCAAAACTGAGTCTTACTGATTCCTAAGGAAGTGGAAAGAAATCAATGGAAAGTTAGTCATTCTTTTCACAGAGGCCCTACTTAATCTTAGTTTCTGTCTTCCTAGCCAAGTTTCTGTCACTATTAGGTGGATCAGACAGGTATTTATCTCTAAACATGAATAAGAGTTGTTCTTGCCCTTGTATCTCTGAGGATTTTCTTATGTTGTATGTGATCATCACTTTAGAGTGCAGACAGTAGTCCACTTTCTAATTTAACAGATGCTGTAGCAGAAGTTAACAGGCATTTAATTTACCTATTTTTTTCTCATTTCCCTCAATTGATCTACTTTTTGCAATGTACACACACATGTACATATATGAAATCCTTTTTGTATTACAGTGAGTAATGATATGCTGTAATGTCAACATTTTATCAGTTTTATCACTGTACTCTTTTTTTTTGGCTGTCAAACATATGCCATGAAGCTTTATGTATGTTAACAAGGCAGATACATCCTAATTAGGAAAAATCCTGTCTGCAGAGTACAAGAGCCCTTTTGGCAGCAGAAAGAAGGAAATGATGTGCAGATCAGCTAAACTGTGCCTATCTGGACGTTAATGGAACATGCTGTGGTGCTAAATCAAGCTGGTTTTATAGCCTTTCATGTGTGCTTGGGTGCTGGATCAAGAGAAAGTTAAAGAGTAACTAAATGCGCAGTTCATACTCTGTATTCTGACCCAGCTTTCTCCATAGCTGGTTTCTCCTGCATTCGAATAAGAAATTCTTTACACAAAGCCCATGTGTAGCAGAGAGGAGACAGGGTTTGCAGCTAGCTACGTGCACCCTTTTTATTTTTCTGAAGGCCATCTTGAAAGTTGCTGCTATGCCCTTTCCTATAGGGCTGTAAACCTTGCGAGTCCTCATATGCTGGCAGCCTTGTGCAGCCTCAGCAGTTCTGAATTTAGAGTTGAACATTTCTGAATTAACACTCTTTTCTGTTATTTTACCATTTACACAGGTTTGAAAAACTAGTAAAAATAAAATAAAATCGGTAGTTAAAATTTTTTCATCTTTCTGTCCTTCTTAACCTGAAATTTAATTACTTGTTCTCATGTTTTGGTGTAAGCATTGAAGCATTTGTATAGGTAAAGAAGGAGCTTTGAGCACAAACGTTACAAATCAGCAAGGCAAATAGCACCTAAAGCCAGAGTAAAGGATGAGTTTTATGCTGCTGTTGCTATTACATGCTTTCCAGACTTCAGTAGCTGCAGTAAATTTTCCGTTGCAAATCCTGTTTTCAGCGTCTCTGGAGAATAACATTGTCTATTCCAAGGGAAGGAAAGCACCCATGGTAGTTTAGGGACTGAGTGATTTTTTTATTCGCCTCCCCCCCCCTTTATTTACTTCCTTTTAGCTTGATTGGATTTGCTTCTTGATCTAATGAGAGGCTGGGGCGGATTACAATTCTTGTCCTTAATGGATTTTTTCTTTTTGTTTGGTGGAACTTGTGATTTCCAAGTCCTGACCTTCTGACATTAATGTCAAAATGTGGTATTTAAACCCCATACTTTTTCTTTCCTTTAGAAAAAGCCTTCTTTTTCATGCACCCAGAATAGGCTCATGATGCCATGATTATTTTATTTGCTGAGAATATGATCTTGGTTTTGTTCATTATTTGGAGTGTTTTGTTGCAAATTCATCATAGGAAGGATCACTTTCTTCTGAAATAAGACACAGTCAAAAAGAAAAGAGTGAGAGTTTAAGGTTAAACTACAAATATTTGATATATGAAAAGTTAAATAGTAGCAATTATTGAAAAATGAG
>NW_022994202.1:0-86104 GCF_012275295.1 Melopsittacus undulatus
AAATGGCCAAAAATGGCTTAAAAACTGGAAAGAACTTTGTTAGACAAGGCTATAAAATAGCTAAAAATGACTTCAAATGAGTTAGAAGTGAGTAAAATAGGTTAGCAATGGTCAAAATATGCTTAAATGGGTGAGAATGGGCAAAAGCGTTTAAAAGGGAAAAAAAGCTGAAAATTGGTTATAAGTGACAAAATCGTTTAGAGAAGGAAAAAAATGGCTAAAACGCGTTGAAAGTGGGCAAAAATGGTTTAGAAAGAGGAAAAAATGGCTTTATGAGGGATAGAGAGGTGCAAAACTGGGTTAGAAATGGACACAATTGGTTAAAAGGGTTAGAGAGGTGCAAAACTGGGTTAGAAATGGACACAAATGGTTAAAAGGGTTAGAGAGGTGCAAAACGGGTAGAAATGGCCAAAAATGGCTTGAAGGGAGTTAAAAATAGCTCAAAGTGGGTTAGAAATGGCCAAAGATCGGTTAGAAGGGGTAGAGAAGCCCAAAAATGGGTTAGAGAAGGTTAAAACTGGGCCCAGATTTATTAGAGATGTGCAAAACCGGGTTAGAACAGGAAAACTATGGCTTGAAACGGTTGCAATTGGGAAAAAATGGTTTAGAAATAGCCAAACTTGGTTTGAAGATTTTTAGAAAGAGCAAAAAATTGGGTTAGAAACGGCCAAAACCGGCTTAACAATGATGAGAGAAGTGCAAAACCGTGTTAGAAATGGCCAAAAATGGCTTAAAACTGAAAAGAACTTTGTTAGACAAGGCTAGAAATAGCTTAAAATGACTTCAAATGAGTTAGAAGTGAGTAAAAATAGGTTAGCAATGGTCAAAAATAGCTCAAAATGGGTGAGAAATGGGCAAAAGCAGTTTAGAAAAGAAAAAAAAGGCTGAAATTGGTTATAAAGTGACAAAATCGTTTAGAGAAGGAAAAAAATGGCTAAAACGCGTTGAAAGTGGGCAAAAATGGTTTTGAAGAGGAAAAAATGGCTTTATGAGGGATAGAGAGGTGCAAAACTGGGTTAGAGATGGACACAATTGGTTAAAAAGGGTTAGGGAGGTGCAAAACTGGGTTAGAAATGGACACAATGGTTAAAAAGGGTTAGAGAGGTGCAAAACTGGGTTAGAAATGGCCAAAATGGCTTGAAGGGAGTTAAAAATAGCTCAAAGTGGGTTAGAAATGGCCAAAGATCGGTTAAGAAGGGGTAGAGAAGCCCAAAAATGGGTTAGAGAAGGTTAAAACTGGGCCCAGATTTATTAGAGATGTGCAAAACCGGGTTAGAAAAGGAAAACTATGGCTTGAAACGGGTTGCAATTGGGAAAAAATGGTTTAGAAATAGCCAACTTGGTTTGAAGATTTTTAGAGAAGAGCAAAATTGGGTTAGAAACGGCCAAAACCGGCTTAACAGTGATGAGAGAAGTGCAAAACCGTGTTAGAAATGGCCAAAAATGGCTTAAAACTGGAAAAGAACTTTGTTAGACAAGGCTAGAAATAGCTAAAAATGACTTCAAATGAGTTAGAAGTGAGTAAAAATAGGTTAGCAATGGTCAAAAATAGCTCAAAATGGGTGAGAAATGGCAAAAGCAGTTTAGAAAAGGAAAAAAAAGGCTGAAAATTGGTTATAAAGTGACAAAATCGTTTAGAGAAGGAAAAAATGGCTAAAACGCGTTGAAAGTGGGCAAAAATGGTTTAGAAAGAGGAAAAAATGGCTTTATGAGGGATAGAGAGGTGCAAAACTGGGTTAGAGATGGACACAATTGGTTAAAAAGGGTTAGGGAGGTGCAAAACTGGGTTAGAAATGGACACAAATGGTTAAAAAGGGTTAGAGAGGTGCAAAACGGGTAGAAATGGCCAAAAATGGCTTGAAGGGAGTTAAAAATAGCTCAAAGTGGGTTAGAAATGGCCAAAGATCGGTTAAGAAGGGGTAGAGAAGCCCAAAAATGGGTTAGAGAAGGTTAAAACTGGGCCCAGATTTATTAGAGATGTGCAAAACCGGGTTAGAAAAGGAAAACTATGGCTTGAAACGGGTTGCAATTGGGAAAAATGGTTTAGAAATAGCCAAACTTGGTTTGAAGATTTTTAGAGAAGAGCAAAATTGGGTTAGAAACGGCCAAAACGGCTTAACAATGATGAGAGAAGTGCAAAACCGTGTTAGAAATGGCCAAAAATGGCTTAAAACTGGAAAAGAACTTTGTTAGACAAGGCTAGAAATAGCTAAAATGACTTCAAATGAGTTAGAAGTGAGTAAAAATAGGTTAGCAATGGTCAAAAATAGCTCAAAATGGGTGAGAAATGGGCAAAAGCATTTAGAAAAGAAAAAAAAAAGGCTGAAAATTGGTTATAAAGTGACAAAATCGTTTAGAGAAGGAAAAAAATGGCTAAAACCGTTGAAAGTGGGCAAAAATGGTTTAGAAGAGGAAAAAAAAAAATGGCTTTATGAGGGATAGAGAGGTGCAAAACTGGGTTAGAGATGGACACAATTGGTTAAAAAGGGTTAGGGAGGTGCAAAACTGGTTAGAAATGGACACAAATGGTTAAAAAGAGTTAGAGAGGTGCAAAACGGGTAGAAATGGCCAAAAATGGCTTGAAGGGAGTTAAAAATAGCTCAAAGTGGGTTAGAAATGGCCAAAGATCGGTTAAGAAGGGTAGAGAAGCCCAAAAATGGTTAGAGAAGTTAAAACTGGCCCAGATTTATTAGAGATGTGCAAAACCGGGTTAGAAAAGGAAAACTATGGCTTGAAACGGGTTGCAATTGGGAAAAAATGGTTTAGAAATAGCCAAACTTGGTTTGAAGATTTTTAGAGAAGAGCAAAATTGGGTTAGAAACGGCCAAACCGGCTTAACAGTGATGAGAGAAGTGCAAAACCGTGTTAGAAATGGCCAAAAATGGCTTAAAACTGGAAAAGAACTTTGTTAGACAAGGCTAGAAATAGCTAAAAATGACTTCAAATGAGTTAGAAGTGAGTAAAATAGGTTAGCAATGGTCAAAAATAGCTCAAAATGGGTGAGAAATGGGCAAAAGCAGTTTAGAAAAGGAAAAAAAAGGCTGAAAATTGGTTATAAAGTGACAAAATCGTTTAGAGAAGGAAAAAAATGGCTAAAACGCAGTGAAAGTGGGCAAAAATGGTTTAGGAAGAGGAAAAAATGGCTTTATGAGGGATAGAAGGTGCAAAACTGGGTTAGAGATGGACACAATTGGTTAAAAAGGGTTAGGGAGGTGCAAAACTGGGTTAGAAATGGACACAATTGGTTAAAAAGGGTTAGAGAGGTGCAAAACGGGTAGAAATGGCAAAAATGGCTTGAAGGGAGTTAAAAATAGCTCAAAGTGGGTTAGAAATGGCCAAAGATCGGTTAAGAAGGGGTAGAGAAGCCCAAAAATGGGTTAGAGATTAAGAGAAGGTTAAACTGGGCCCAGATTTATTAGAGATGTGCAAAACCGGTTAGAAAAGGAAAACTATGGCTTGAAACGGGTTGCAATTGGGAAAAAATGGTTTAGAAATAGCCAAACTTGGTTTGAAGATTTTTAGAGAAGAGCAAAATTGGGTTAGAAACGGCCAAAACCGGCTTAACAATGATGAGAGAAGTGCAAAACCGTGTTAGAAATGGCCAAAAATGGCTTAAAACTGGAAAAGAACTTTGTTAGACAAGGCTAGAAATAGCTAAAAATGACTTCAAATGAGTTAGAAGTGAGTAAAAATAGGTTAGCAATGGTCAAAAATAGCTCAAAATGGTGAGAATGGGCAAAAGCAGTTTAGAAAAGAAAAAAAAAGGCTGAAAATTGGTTATAAAGTGACAAAATCGTTTAGAGAAGGAAAAAATGGCTAAAACGCGTTGAAAGTGGGCAAAAATGGTTTAGGAAGAGGAAAAAATGGCTTTATGAGGGATAGAGAGGTGCAAAACTGGGTTAGAGATGGACACAATTGGTTAAAAAGGGTTAGGGAGGTGCAAAACTGGGTTAGAAATGGACACAAATGGTTAAAAAGGGTTAGAGAGGTGCAAAACTGGGTTAGAAATGGACACAAATGGCTTGAAGGGAGTTAAAAATAGCTCAAAGTGGGTTAGAAATGGCCAAAGATCGGTTAAGAAGGGGTAGAGAAGCCCAAAAATGGGTTAGAGAAGGTTAAAACTGGGCCCAGATTTATTAGAGATGTGCA
Organism: Melopsittacus undulatus; assembly: GCF_012275295.1. Taxonomy (NCBI): domain Eukaryota; kingdom Metazoa; phylum Chordata; class Aves; order Psittaciformes; family Psittaculidae; genus Melopsittacus; species Melopsittacus undulatus. Next base: position 4,150 of record NW_022994202.1, read on the forward strand.
AAACCGGGTTAGAAAAGGAAAACTATGGCTTGAAACGGGTTGCAATTGGGAAAAAATGGTTTAGAAATAGCCAAACTTGGTTTGAAGATTTTTAGAGAAGAGCAAAATTGGATTAGAAACGGCCAAAAACGGCTTAACAATGATGAGAGAAGTGCAAAACCGTGTTAGAAATGGCCAAAAATGGCTTAAAACTGGAAAAGAACTTTGTTAGACAAGGCTAGAAATAGCTAAAAATGACTTCAAATGAGTTAGAAGTGAGTAAAAATAGGTTAGCAATGGTCAAAAATAGCTCAAAATGGGTGAGAAATGGCAAAAGCAGTTTAGAAAAGGAAAAAAAAGGCTGAAAATTGGTTATAAAGTGACAAAATCGTTTAGAGAAGGAAAAAATGGCTAAAACGCATTGAAAGTGGGCAAAAATGGTTTAGAAAGAGGAAAAAATGGCTTTATGAGGGATAGAGAGGTGCAAAACTGGGTTAGAGATGGACACAATTGGTTAAAAAGGGTTAGGGAGGTGCAAAACTGGGTTAGAAATGGACACAATGGTTAAAAAGAGTTAGAGAGGTGCAAAACGGGTAGAAATGGCCAAAAATGGCTTGAAGGGAGTTAAAAATAGCTCAAAGTGGGTTAGAAATGGCCAAAGATCAGTTAAGAAGGGGTAGAGAAGCCAAAAATGGGTTAGAGAAGGTTAAAACTGGGCCCAGATTTATTAGAGATGTGCAAAACGGGTTAGAAAGGAAAACTATGGCTTGAAACGGGTTGCAATTGGGAAAAAATGGTTTAGAAATAGCCAAACTTGCTTTGAAGATTTTTAGAGAAGAGCAAAATTGGGTTAGAAACGGCCAAACCGGCTTAACAGTGATGAGAGAAGTGCAAAACCGTGTTAGAAATGGCCAAAAATGGCTTAAAACTTGAAAAGAACTTTGTTAGACAAGGCTAGAAATAGCTAAAAATGACTTCAAATGAGTTAGAAGTGAGTAAAAATAGGTTAGCAATGGTCAAAAATAGCTCAAAATGGGTGAGAAATGGGCAAAAGCAGTTTAGAAAAGGAAAAAAAGGCTGAAAATTGGTTATAAAGTGACAAAATCGTTTAGAGAAGGAAAAAAATGGCTAAAACGCATTGAAAGTGGGCAAAAATGGTTTAGGAAGAGGAAAAAATGGCTTTATGAGGGATAGAGAGGTGCAAAACTGGGTTAGATGGACACAATTGGTTAAAAAGGGTTAGGGAGGTGCAAAACTGGGTTAGAAATGGACACAAATGGTTTAAAAGGGTTAGAGAGGTGCAATACGGGTAGAAATGGCCAAAATGGCTTGAAGGGAGTTAAAAATAGCTCAAAGTGGGTTAGAAATGGCCAAAGATCGGTTAAGAAGGGTAGAGAAGCCCAAAATGGGTTAGAGAAGGTTAAAACTGGGCCCAGATTTATTAGAGATGTGCAAAACCGGTTAGAAAAGGAAAACTATGGCTTGAAACGGGTTGCAATTGGGAAAAAATGGTTTAGAAATAGCCAAACTTGGTTTGAAGATTTTTAGAGAAGAGCAAAATTGGGTTAGAAACGGCCAAAACCGGCTTAACATGATGAGAGAAGTGCAAAACCGTGTTAGAAATGGCCAAAAATGGCTTAAAACTGGAAAAGAACTTTGTTAGACAAGGCTAGAAATAGCTAAAAATGACTTCAAATGAGTTAGAAGTGAGTAAAAATAGGTTAGCAATGGTCAAAAATAGCTCAAAATGGGTGAGAAATGGGCAAAAGCAGTTTAGAAAAGGAAAAAAAAGGCTGAAAATTGGTTATAAAGTGACAAAATCGTTTAGAGAAGGAAAAAAATGGCTAAAACGCGTTGAAAGTGGGCAAAAATGGTTTAGAAAGAGGAAAAAATGGCTTTATGAGGGATAGAGAGGTGCAAAACTGGGTTAGAGATGGACACAATTGGTTAAAAGGGTTAGGGAGGTGCAAAACTGGGTTAGAAATGGACACAAATGGTTAAAAAGGGTTAGAGAGGTGCAAAACGGGTAGAAATGGCCAAAAATGGCTTGAAGGGAGTTAAAATAGCTCAAAGTGGGTTAGAAATGGCCAAAGATCGGTTAAGAAGGGTAGAGAAGCCCAAAAATGGTTAGAGAAGGTTAAAACTGGGCCCAGATTTATTAGAGATGTGCAAAACCGGGTTAGAAAAGGAAAACTATGGCTTGAAACGGGTTGCAATTGGGAAAAAATGGTTTAGAAATAGCCAAACTTGGTTTGAAGATTTTTAGAGAAGAGCAAAATTGGGTTAGAAACGGCCAAAACCGGCTTAACAATGATGAGAGAAGTGCAAAACCGTGTTAGAAATGGCCAAAAATGGCTTAAAACTGGAAAAGAACTTTGTTAGACAAGGCTAGAAATAGCTAAAAATGACTTCAAATGAGTTAGAAGTGAGTAAAAATAGGTTAGCAATGGTCAAAAATAGCTCAAAATGGGTGAGAAATGGGCAAAAGCAGTTTAGAAAAGGAAAAAAAAGGCTGAAAATTGGTTATAAAGTGACAAAATCGTTTAGAGAAGGAAAAAAATGGCTAAAACGCGTTGAAAGTGGGCAAAAATGGTTTAGAAAGAGGAAAAAATGGCTTTATGAGGGATAGAGAGGTGCAAAACTGGGTTAGAGATGGACACAATTGGTTAAAAAGGGTTAGGGAGGTGCAAAACTGGGTTAGAAATGGACACAAATGGTTAAAAAGGGTTAGAGAGGTGCAAAACGGGTAGAAATGGCCAAAAATGGCTTGAAGGGAGTTAAAAATAGCTCAAAGTGGGTTAGAAATGGCCAAAGATCGGTTAAGAAGGGGTAGAGAAGCCCAAAAATGGGTTAGAGAAGGTTAAAACTGGGCCCAGATTTATTAGAGATGTGCAAAACCGGGTTAGAAAAGGAAAACTATGGCTTGAAACGGGTTGCAATTGGGAAAAAATGGTTTAGAAATAGCCAAACTTGGTTTGAAGATTTTTAGAGAAGAGCAAAATTGGGTTAGAAACGGCCAAAACCGGCTTAACAATGATGAGAGAAGTGCAAAACCGTGTTAGAAATGGCCAAAAATGGCTTAAAACTGGAAAAGAACTTTGTTAGACAAGGCTAGAAATAGCTAAAAATGACTTCAAATGAGTTAGAAGTGAGTAAAAATAGGTTAGCAATGGTCAAAAATAGCTCAAAATGGGTGAGAAATGGGCAAAAGCAGTTTAGAAAAGAAAAAAAAAGGCTGAAAATAGGTTATAAAGTGACAAAATTGTTTAGAGAAGGAAAAAAATGGCTAAAACGCATTGAAAGTGGGCAAAAATGGTTTAGAAAGAGGAAAAAATGGCTTTATGAGGGATAGAGAGGTGCAAAACTGGGTTAGAGATGGACACAATTGGTTAAAAAGGGTTAGGGAGGTGCAAAACTGGGTTAGAAATGGACACAAATGGTTAAAAAGGGTTAGAGAGGTGCAAAACGGGTAGAAATGGCCAAAAATGGCTTGAAAGGAGTTAAAAATAGCTCAAAGTGGGTTAGAAATGGCCAAAGATCGGTTAAGAAGGGGTAGAGAAGCCCAAAAATGGGTTAGAGAAGGTTAAAACTGGGCCCAGATTTATTAGAGATGTGCAAAACCGGGTTAGAAAAGGAAAACTATGGCTTGAAACGGGTTGCAATTGGGAAAAAATGGTTTAGAAATAGCCAAACTTGGTTTGAAGATTTTTAGAGAAGAGCAAAATTGGGTTAGAAACGGCCAAAACCGGCTTAACAATGATGAGAGAAGTGCAAAACCGTGTTAGAAATGGCCAAAAATGGCTTAAAACTGGAAAAGAACTTTGTTAGACAAGGCTAGAAATAGCTAAAAATGACTTCAAATGAGTTAGAAGTGAGTAAAAATAGGTTAGCAATGGTCAAAAATAGCTCAAAATGGGTGAGAAATGGGCAAAAGCAGTTTAGAAAAGGAAAAAAAAGGCTGAAAATTGGTTATAAAGTGACAAAATCGTTTAGAGAAGGAAAAAAATGGCTAAAACGCATTGAAAGTGGGCAAAAATGGTTTAGGAAGAGGAAAAAATGGCTTTATGAGGGATAGAGAGGTGCAAAACTGGGTTAGAGATGGACACAATTGGTTAAAAAGGGTTAGGGAGGTGCAAAACTGGGTTAGAAATGGACACAAATGGTTAAAAAGGGTTAGGGAGGTGCAAAACGGGTAGAAATGGCCAAAAATGGCTTGAAGGGAGTTAAAAATAGCTCAAAGTGGGTTAGAAATGGCCAAAGATCGGTTAAGAAGGGGTAGAGAAGCCCAAAAATGGGTTAGAGAAGGTTAAAACTGGGCCCAGATTTATTAGAGATGTGCAAAACCGGGTTAGAAAAGGAAAACTATGGCTTGAAACGGGTTGCAATTGGGAAAAAATGGTTTAGAAATAGCCAAACTTGGTTTGAAGATTTTTAGAGAAGAGCAAAATTGGGTTAGAAACGGCCAAAACCGGCTTAACAGTGATGAGAGAAGTGCAAAACCGTGTTAGAAATGGCCAAAAATGGCTTAAAACTGGAAAAGAACTTTGTTAGACAAGGCTAGAAATAGCTAAAAATGACTTCAAATGAGTTAGAAGTGAGTAAAAATAGGTTAGCAATGGTCAAAAATAGCTCAAAATGGGTGAGAAATGGGCAAAAGCAGTTTAGAAAAGGAAAAAAAGGCTGAAAATTGGTTATAAAGTGACAAAATTGTTTAGAGAAGGAAAAAAATGGCTAAAACGCATTGAAAGTGGGCAAAAATGGTTTAGGAAGAGGAAAAAATGGCTTTATGAGGGATAGAGAGGTGCAAAACTGGGTTAGAGATGGACACAATTGGTTAAAAAGGGTTAGGGAGGTGCAAAACTGGGTTAGAAATGGACACAAACGGTTAAAAAGAGTTAGAGAGGTGCAAAACGGGTAGAAATGGCCAAAAATGGCTTGAAGGGAGTTAAAAATAGCTCAAAGTGGGTTAGAAATGGCCAAAGATCGGTTAAGAAGGGGTAGAGAAGCCCAAAAATGGGTTAGAGAAGGTTAAAACTGGGCCCAGATTTATTAGAGATGTGCAAAACCGGGTTAGAAAAGGAAAACTATGGCTTGAAACGGGTTGCAATTGGGAAAAAATGGTTTAGAAATAGCCAAACTTGGTTTGAAGATTTTTAGAGAAGAGCAAAATTGGGTTAGAAACGGCCAAAACCGGCTTAACAGTGATGAGAGAAGTGCAAAACCGTGTTAGAAATGGCCAAAAATGGCTTAAAACTGGAAAAGAACTTTGTTAGACAAGGCTAGAAATAGCTAAAAATGACTTCAAATGAGTTAGAAGTGAGTAAAAATAGGTTAGCAATGGTCAAAAATAGCTCAAAATGGGTGAGAAATGGGCAAAAGCAGTTTAGAAAAGGAAAAAAAAGGCTGAAAATTGGTTATAAAGTGACAAAATCGTTTAGAGAAGGAAAAAAATGGCTAAAACGCATTGAAAGTGGGCAAAAATGGTTTAGGAAGAGGAAAAAATGGCTTTATGAGGGATAGAGAGGTGCAAAACTGGGTTAGAGATGGACACAATTGGTTAAAAAGGGTTAGGGAGGTGCAAAACTGGGTTAGAAATGGACACAATTGGTTAAAAAGGGTTAGAGAGGTGCAAAACTGGGTTAGAAATGGACACAAATGGCTTGAAGGGAGTTAAAAATAGCTCAAAGTGGGTTAGAAATGGCCAAAGATCGGTTAAGAAGGGGTAGAGAAGCCCAAAAATGGGTTAGAGAAGGTTAAAACTGGGCCCAGATTTATTAGAGATGTGCAAAACCGGGTTAGAAAAGGAAAACTATGGCTTGAAACGGGTTGCAATTGGGAAAAAATGGTTTAGAAATAGCCAAACTTGCTTTGAAGATTTTTAGAGAAGAGCAAAATTGGGTTAGAAACGGCCAAAAACGGCTTAACAGTGATGAGAGAAGTGCAAAACCGTGTTAGAAATGGCCAAAAATGGCTTAAAACTGGAAAAGAACTTTGTTAGACAAGGCTAGAAATAGCTAAAAATGACTTCAAATGAGTTAGAAGTGAGTAAAAATAGGTTAGCAATGGTCAAAAATAGCTCAAAATGGGTGAGAAATGGGCAAAAGCAGTTTAGAAAAGGAAAAAAAAGGCTGAAAATTGGTTATAAAGTGACAAAATCGTTTAGAGAAGGAAAAAAATGGCTAAAACGCATTGAAAGTGGGCAAAAATGGTTTAGGAAGAGGAAAAAATGGCTTTATGAGGGATAGAGAGGTGCAAAACTGGGTTAGAGATGGACACAATTGGTTAAAAAGGGTTAGGGAGGTGCAAAACTGGGTTAGAAATGGACACAATTGGTTAAAAAGGGTTAGGGAGGTGCAAAACTGGGTTAGAAATGGACACAAATGGCTTGAAGGGAGTTAAAAATAGCTCAAAGTGGGTTAGAAATGGCCAAAGATCGGTTAAGAAGGGGTAGAGAAGCCCAAAATGGGTTAGAGAAGGTTAAAACTGGGCCCAGATTTATTAGAGATGTGCAAAACCGGGTTAGAAAAGGAAAACTATGGCTTGAAACGGGTTGCAATTGGGAAAAAATGGTTTAGAAATAGCCAAACTTGCTTTGAAGATTTTTAGAGAAGAGCAAAATTGGGTTAGAAACGGCCAAAACCGGCTTAACAATGATGAGAGAAGTGCAAAACCGTGTTAGAAATGGCCAAAAATGGCTTAAAACTGGAAAAGAACTTTGTTAGACAAGGCTAGAAATAGCTAAAAATGACTTCAAATGAGTTAGAAGTGAGTAAAAATAGGTTAGCAATGGTCAAAAATAGCTCAAAATGGGTGAGAAATGGGCAAAAGCAGTTCAGAAAAGGAAAAAAAAAGGCTGAAAATTGGTTATAAAGTGACAAAATCGTTTAGAGAAGGAAAAAAATGGCTAAAACGCATTGAAAGTGGGCAAAAATGGTTTAGGAAGAGGAAAAAATGGCTTTATGAGGGATAGAGAGGTGCAAAACTGGGTTAGAGATGGACACAATTGGTTAAAAAGGGTTAGGGAGGTGCAAAACTGGGTTAGAAATGGACACAAATGGTTAAAAAGAGTTAGAGAGGTGCAAAACGGGTAGAAATGGCCAAAAATGGCTTGAAGGGAGTTAAAAATAGCTCAAAGTGGGTTAGAAATGGCCAAAGATCGGTTAAGAAGGGGTAGAGAAGCCCAAAAATGGGTTAGAGAAGGTTAAAACTGGGCCCAGATTTATTAGAGATGTGCAAAACCGGGTTAGAAAAGGAAAACTATGGCTTGAAACGGGTTGCAATTGGGAAAAAATGGTTTAGAAATAGCCAAACTTGCTTTGAAGATTTTTAGAGAAGAGCAAAATTGGGTTAGAAACGGCCAAAACCGGCTTAACAGTGATGAGAGAAGTGCAAAACCGTGTTAGAAATGGCCAAAAATGGCTTAAAACTGGAAAAGAACTTTGTTAGACAAGGCTAGAAATAGCTAAAAATGACTTCAAATGAGTTAGAAGTGAGTAAAAATAGGTTAGCAATGGTCAAAAATAGCTCAAAATGGGTGAGAAATGGGCAAAAGCAGTTTAGAAAAGGAAAAAAAAAAGGCTGAAAATTGGTTATAAAGTGACAAAATCGTTTAGAGAAGGAAAAAAATGGCTAAAACGCATTGAAAGTGGGCAAAAATGGTTTAGGAAGAGGAAAAAATGGCTTTATGAGGGATAGAGAGGTGCAAAACTGGGTTAGAGATGGACACAATTGGTTAAAAAGGGTTAGGGAGGTGCAAAACTGGGTTAGAAATGGACACAAATGGTTAAAAAGAGTTAGAGAGGTGCAAAACTGGGTTAGAAATGGACACAAATGGCTTGAAGGGAGTTAAAAATAGCTCAAAGTGGGTTAGAAATGGCCAAAGATCGGTTAAGAAGGGGTAGAGAAGCCCAAAAATGGGTTAGAGAAGGTTAAAACTGGGCCCAGATTTATTAGAGATGTGCAAAACCGGGTTAGAAAAGGAAAACTATGGCTTGAAACGGGTTGCAATTGGGAAAAAATGGTTTAGAAATAGCCAAACTTGGTTTGAAGATTTTTAGAGAAGAGCAAAATTGGATTAGAAACGGCCAAAAACGGCTTAACAATGATGAGAGAAGTGCAAAACCGTGTTAGAAATGGCCAAAAATGGCTTAAAACTGGAAAAGAACTTTGTTAGACAAGGCTAGAAATAGCTAAAAATGACTTCAAATGAGTTAGAAGTGAGTAAAAATAGGTTAGCAATGGTCAAAAATAGCTCAAAATGGGTGAGAAATGGGCAAAAGCAGTTCAGAAAAGGAAAAAAAAGGCTGAAAATTGGTTATAAAGTGACAAAATCGTTTAGAGAAGGAAAAAAATGGCTAAAACGCGTTGAAAGTGGGCAAAAATGGTTTAGGAAGAGGAAAAAATGGCTTTATGAGGGATAGAGAGGTGCAAAACTGGGTTAGAGATGGACACAATTGGTTAAAAAGGGTTAGGGAGGTGCAAAACTGGGTTAGAAATGGACACAAATGGTTAAAAAGGTTAGAGAGGTGCAAAACGGGTAGAAATGGACACAAATGGCTTGAAGGGAGTTAAAAATAGCTCAAAGTGGGTTAGAAATGGCCAAAGATCGGTTAAGAAGGGGTAGAGAAGCCCAAAAATGGGTTAGAGAAGGTTAAAACTGGGCCCAGATTTATTAGAGATGTGCAAAACCGGGTTAGAAAAGGAAAACTATGGCTTGAAACGGGTTGCAATTGGGAAAAAATGGTTTAGAAATAGCCAAACTTGCTTTGAAGATTTTTAGAGAAGAGCAAAATTGGGTTAGAAACGGCCAAAACCGGCTTAACAGTGATGAGAGAAGTGCAAAACCGTGTTAGAAATGGCCAAAAATGGCTTAAAACTGGAAAAGAACTTTGTTAGACAAGGCTAGAAATAGCTAAAAATGACTTCAAATGAGTTAGAAGTGAGTAAAAATAGGTTAGCAATGGTCAAAAATAGCTCAAAATGGGTGAGAAATGGGCAAAAGCAGTTTAGAAAAGGAAAAAAAAGGCTGAAAATTGGTTATAAAGTGACAAAATCGTTTAGAGAAGGAAAAAAATGGCTAAAACGCGTTGAAAGTGGGCAAAAATGGTTTAGGAAGAGGAAAAAATGGCTTTATGAGGGATAGAGAGGTGCAAAACTGGGTTAGAGATGGACACAATTGGTTAAAAAGGGTTAGGGAGGTGCAAAACTGGGTTAGAAATGGACACAAATGGTTAAAAAGGGTTAGAGAGGTGCAAAACTGGGTTAGAAATGGACACAAATGGCTTGAAGGGAGTTAAAAATAGCTCAAAGTGGGTTAGAAATGGCCAAAGATCGGTTAAGAAGGGGTAGAGAAGCCCAAAAATGGGTTAGAGAAGGTTAAAACTGGGCCCAGATTTATTAGAGATGTGCAAAACCGGGTTAGAAAAGGAAAACTATGGCTTGAAACGGGTTGCAATTGGGAAAAAATGGTTTAGAAATAGCCAAACTTGGTTTGAAGATTTTTAGAGAAGAGCAAAATTGGGTTAGAAACGGCCAAAACCGGCTTAACAGTGATGAGAGAAGTGCAAAACCGTGTTAGAAATGGCCAAAAATGGCTTAAAACTGGAAAAGAACTTTGTTAGACAAGGCTAGAAATAGCTAAAAATGACTTCAAATGAGTTAGAAGTGAGTAAAAATAGGTTAGCAATGGTCAAAAATAGCTCAAAATGGGTGAGAAATGGGCAAAAGCAGTTTAGAAAAGGAAAAAAAAGGCTGAAAATTGGTTATAAAGTGACAAAATCGTTTAGAGAAGGAAAAAAATGGCTAAAACGCATTGAAAGTGGGCAAAAATGGTTTAGAAAGAGGAAAAAATGGCTTTATGAGGGATAGAGAGGTGCAAAACTGGGTTAGAGATGGACACAATTGGTTAAAAAGGGTTAGGGAGGTGCAAAACTGGGTTAGAAATGGACACAAATGGTTAAAAAGGGTTAGAGAGGTGCAAAACGGGTAGAAATGGCCAAAAATGGCTTGAAGGGAGTTAAAAATAGCTCAAAGTGGGTTAGAAATGGCCAAAGATCGGTTAAGAAGGGGTAGAGAAGCCCAAAAATGGGTTAGAGAAGGTTAAAACTGGGCCCAGATTTATTAGAGATGTGCAAAACCGGGTTAGAAAAGGAAAACTATGGCTTGAAACGGGTTGCAATTGGGAAAAAATGGTTTAGAAATAGCCAAACTTGCTTTGAAGATTTTTAGAGAAGAGCAAAATTGGGTTAGAAACGGCCAAAACCGGCTTAACAGTGATGAGAGAAGTGCAAAACCGTGTTAGAAATGGCCAAAAATGGCTTAAAACTGGAAAAGAACTTTGTTAGACAAGGCTAGAAATAGCTAAAAATGACTTCAAATGAGTTAGAAGTGAGTAAAAATAGGTTAGCAATGGTCAAAAATAGCTCAAAATGGGTGAGAAATGGGCAAAAGCAGTTCAGAAAAGGAAAAAAAAGGCTGAAAATTGGTTATAAAGTGACAAAATTGTTTAGAGAAGGAAAAAAATGGCTAAAACGCATTGAAAGTGGGCAAAAATGGTTTAGGAAGAGGAAAAAATGGCTTTATGAGGGATTGAGAGGTGCAAATCTGGGTTAGAGATGGACACAATTGGTTAAAAAGGGTTAGGGAGGTGCAAAACTGGGTTAGAAATGGACACAAATGGTTAAAAAGAGTTAGAGAGGTGCAAAACGGGTAGAAATGGCCAAAAATGGCTTGAAGGGAGTTAAAAATAGCTCAAAGTGGGTTAGAAATGGCCAAAGATCGGTTAAGAAGGGGTAGAGAAGCCCAAAAATGGGTTAGAGAAGGTTAAAACTGGGCCCAGATTTATTAGAGATGTGCAAAACCGGGTTAGAAAAGGAAAACTATGGCTTGAAACGGGTTGCAATTGGGAAAAAATGGTTTAGAAATAGCCAAACTTGCTTTGAAGATTTTTAGAGAAGAGCAAAATTGGGTTAGAAACGGCCAAAACCGGCTTAACAATGATGAGAGAAGTGCAAAACCGTGTTAGAAATGGCCAAAAATGGCTTAAAACTGGAAAAGAACTTTGTTAGACAAGGCTAGAAATAGCTAAAAATGACTTCAAATGAGTTAGAAGTGAGTAAAAATAGGTTAGCAATGGTCAAAAATAGCTCAAAATGGGTGAGAAATGGGCAAAAGCAGTTTAGAAAAGGAAAAAAAAGGCTGAAAATTGGTTATAAAGTGACAAAATCGTTTAGAGAAGGAAAAAAATGGCTAAAACGCATTGAAAGTGGGCAAAAATGGTTTAGGAAGAGGAAAAAATGGCTTTATGAGGGATAGAGAGGTGCAAAACTGGGTTAGAGATGGACACAATTGGTTAAAAAGGGTTAGGGAGGTGCAAAACTGGGTTAGAAATGGACACAAATGGTTAAAAAGAGTTAGAGAGGTGCAAAACGGGTAGAAATGGCCAAAATGGCTTGAAGGGAGTTAAAAATAGCTCAAAGTGGGTTAGAAATGGCCAAAGATCGGTTAAGAAGGGGTAGAGAAGCCCAAAAATGGGTTAGAGAAGGTTAAAACTGGGCCCAGATTTATTAGAGATGTGCAAAACCGGGTTAGAAAAGGAAAACTATGGCTTGAAACGGGTTGCAATTGGGAAAAAATGGTTTAGAAATAGCCAAACTTGGTTTGAAGATTTTTAGAGAAGAGCAAAATTGGGTTAGAAACGGCCAAAAACGGCTTAACAATGATGAGAGAAGTGCAAAACCGTGTTAGAAATGGCCAAAAATGGCTTAAAACTGGAAAAGAACTTTGTTAGACAAGGCTAGAAATAGCTAAAAATGACTTCAAATGAGTTAGAAGTGAGTAAAAATAGGTTAGCAATGGTCAAAAATAGCTCAAAATGGGTGAGAAATGGGCAAAAGCAGTTCAGAAAAGGAAAAAAAAGGCTGAAAATTGGTTATAAAGTGACAAAATCGTTTAGAGAAGGAAAAAAATGGCTAAAACGCATTGAAAGTGGGCAAAAATGGTTTAGGAAGAGGAAAAAATGGCTTTATGAGGGATAGAGAGGTGCAAAACTGGGTTAGAGATGGACACAATTGGTTAAAAAGGGTTAGGGAGGTGCAAAACTGGGTTAGAAATGGACACAAATGGTTAAAAGGGTTAGAGAGGTGCAAAACGGGTAGAAATGGCCAAAAATGGCTTGAAGGGAGTTAAAAATAGCTCAAAGTGGGTTAGAAATGGCCAAAGATCGGTTAAGAAGGGGTAGAGAAGCCCAAAAATGGGTTAGAGAAGGTTAAAACTGGGCCCAGATTTATTAGAGATGTGCAAAACCGGGTTAGAAAAGGAAAACTATGGCTTGAAACGGGTTGCAATTGGGAAAAAATGGTTTAGAAATAGCCAAACTTGGTTTGAAGATTTTTAGAGAAGAGCAAAATTGGGTTAGAAACGGCCAAAACCGGCTTAACAGTGATGAGAGAAGTGCAAAACCGTGTTAGAAATGGCCAAAAATGGCTTAAAACTGGAAAAGAACTTTGTTAGACAAGGCTAGAAATAGCTAAAAATGACTTCAAATGAGTTAGAAGTGAGTAAAAATAGGTTAGCAATGGTCAAAAATAGCTCAAAATGGGTGAGAAATGGGCAAAAGCAGTTTAGAAAAGGAAAAAAAAGGCTGAAAATTGGTTATAAAGTGACAAAATTGTTTAGAGAAGGAAAAAAATGGCTAAAACGCGTTGAAAGTGGGCAAAAATGGTTTAGGAAGAGGAAAAAATGGCTTTATGAGGGATAGAGAGGTGCAAAACTGGGTTAGAGATGGACACAATTGGTTAAAAAGGGTTAGGGAGGTGCAAAACTGGGTTAGAAATGGACACAAACGGTTAAAAAGAGTTAGAGAGGTGCAAAACGGGTAGAAATGGCCAAAAATGGCTTGAAGGGAGTTAAAAATAGCTCAAAGTGGGTTAGAAATGGCCAAAGATCGGTTAAGAAGGGGTAGAGAAGCCCAAAAATGGGTTAGAGAAGGTTAAAACTGGGCCCAGATTTATTAGAGATGTGCAAAACCGGGTTAGAAAAGGAAAACTATGGCTTGAAACGGGTTGCAATTGGGAAAAAATGGTTTAGAAATAGCCAAACTTGCTTTGAAGATTTTTAGAGAAGAGCAAAATTGGGTTAGAAACGGCCAAAACCGGCTTAACAATGATGAGAGAAGTGCAAAACCGTGTTAGAAATGGCCAAAAATGGCTTAAAACTGGAAAAGAACTTTGTTAGACAAGGCTAGAAATAGCTAAAAATGACTTCAAATGAGTTAGAAGTGAGTAAAAATAGGTTAGCAATGGTCAAAAATAGCTCAAAATGGGTGAGAAATGGGCAAAAGCAGTTTAGAAAAGGAAAAAAAAGGCTGAAAATTGGTTATAAAGTGACAAAATCGTTTAGAGAAGGAAAAAAATGGCTAAAACGCATTGAAAGCGGGCAAAAATGGTTTAGAAAAGGAAAAAATGGCTTTATGAGGGATAGAGAGGTGCAAAACTGGGTTAGAGATGGACACAATTGGTTAAAAAGGGTTAGGGAGGTGCAAAACTGGGTTAGAAATGGACACAAATGGTTAAAAAGAGTTAGAGAGGTGCAAAACGGGTAGAAATGGCCAAAAATGGCTTGAAGGGAGTTAAAAATAGCTCAAAGTGGGTTAGAAATGGCCAAAGATCGGTTAAGAAGGGGTAGAGAAGCCCAAAAATGGGTTAGAGAAGGTTAAAACTGGGCCCAGATTTATTAGAGATGTGCAAAACCGGGTTAGAAAAGGAAAACTATGGCTTGAAACGGGTTGCAATTGGGAAAAAATGTTTTAGAAATAGCCAAACTTGCTTTGAAGATTTTTAGAGAAGAGCAAAATTGGGTTAGAAATGGCCAAAACCGGCTTAACAATGATGAGAGAAGTGCAAAACCGTGTTAGAAATGGCCAAAAATGGCTTAAAACTGGAAAAGAACTTTGTTAGACAAGGCTAGAAATAGCTAAAAATGACTTCAAATGAGTTAGAAGTGAGTAAAAATAGGTTAGCAATGGTCAAAAATAGCTCAAAATGGGTGAGAAATGGGCAAAAGCAGTTTAGAAAAGGAAAAAAAAGGCTGAAAATTGGTTATAAAGTGACAAAATCGTTTAGAGAAGGAAAAAAATGGCTAAAACGCATTGAAAGTGGGCAAAAATGGTTTAGGAAGAGGAAAAAATGGCTTTATGAGGGATAGAGAGGTGCAAAACTGGGTTAGAGATGGACACAATTGGTTAAAAAGGGTTAGGGAGGTGCAAAACTGGGTTAGAAATGGACACAATTGGTTAAAAAGGGTTAGGGAGGTGCAAAACTGGGTTAGAAATGGCCAAAAATGGCTTGAAGGGAGTTAAAAATAGCTCAAAGTGGGTTAGAAATGGCCAAAGATCGGTTAAGAAGGGGTAGAGAAGCCCAAAAATGGGTTAGAGAAGGTTAAAACTGGGCCCAGATTTATTAGAGATGTGCAAAACCGGGTTAGAAAAGGAAAACTATGGCTTGAAACGGGTTGCAATTGGGAAAAAATGGTTTAGAAATAGCCAAACTTGCTTTGAAGATTTTTAGAGAAGAGCAAAATTGGGTTAGAAACGGCCAAAACCGGCTTAACAATGATGAGAGAAGTGCAAAACCGTGTTAGAAATGGCCAAAAATGGCTTAAAACTGGAAAAGAACTTTGTTAGACAAGGCTAGAAATAGCTAAAAATGACTTCAAATGAGTTAGAAGTGAGTAAAAATAGGTTAGCAATGGTCAAAAATAGCTCAAAATGGGTGAGAAATGGGCAAAAGCAGTTCAGAAAAGGAAAAAAAAGGCTGAAAATTGGTTATAAAGTGACAAAATCGTTTAGAGAAGGAAAAAAATGGCTAAAACGCATTGAAAGTGGGCAAAAATGGTTTAGGAAGAGGAAAAAATGGCTTTATGAGGGATAGAGAGGTGCAAAACTGGGTTAGAGATGGACACAATTGGTTAAAAAGGGTTAGGGAGGTGCAAAACTGGGTTAGAAATGGACACAAATGGTTAAAAAGAGTTAGAGAGGTGCAAAACTGGGTTAGAAATGGACACAAATGGCTTGAAGGGAGTTAAAAATAGCTCAAAGTGGGTTAGAAATGGCCAAAGATCGGTTAAGAAGGGGTAGAGAAGCCCAAAAATGGGTTAGAGAAGGTTAAAACTGGGCCCAGATTTATTAGAGATGTGCAAAACCGGGTTAGAAAAGGAAAACTATGGCTTGAAACGGGTTGCAATTGGGAAAAAATGGTTTAGAAATAGCCAAACTTGGTTTGAAGATTTTTAGAGAAGAGCAAAATTGGATTAGAAACGGCCAAAAACGGCTTAACAATGATGAGAGAAGTGCAAAACCGTGTTAGAAATGGCCAAAAATGGCTTAAAACTGGAAAAGAACTTTGTTAGACAAGGCTAGAAATAGCTAAAAATGACTTCAAATGAGTTAGAAGTGAGTAAAAATAGGTTAGCAATGGTCAAAAATAGCTCAAAATGGGTGAGAAATGGGCAAAAGCAGTTCAGAAAAGGAAAAAAAAGGCTGAAAATTGGTTATAAAGTGACAAAATCGTTTAGAGAAGGAAAAAAATGGCTAAAACGCATTGAAAGTGGGCAAAAATGGTTTAGGAAGAGGAAAAAATGGCTTTATGAGGGATAGAGAGGTGCAAAACTGGGTTAGAGATGGACACAATTGGTTAAAAAGGGTTAGGGAGGTGCAAAACTGGGTTAGAAATGGACACAATTGGTTAAAAAGGGTTAGGGAGGTGCAAAACTGGGTTAGAAATGGACACAAATGGCTTGAAGGGAGTTAAAAATAGCTCAAAGTGGGTTAGAAATGGCCAAAGATCGGTTAAGAAGGGGTAGAGAAGCCCAAAAATGGGTTAGAGAAGGTTAAAACTGGGCCCAGATTTATTAGAGATGTGCAAAACCGGGTTAGAAAAGGAAAACTATGGCTTGAAACGGGTTGCAATTGGGAAAAAATGGTTTAGAAATAGCCAAACTTGCTTTGAAGATTTTTAGAGAAGAGCAAAATTGGGTTAGAAACGGCCAAAACCGGCTTAACAGTGATGAGAGAAGTGCAAAACCGTGTTAGAAATGGCCAAAAATGGCTTAAAACTGGAAAAGAACTTTGTTAGACAAGGCTAGAAATAGCTAAAAATGACTTCAAATGAGTTAGAAGTGAGTAAAAATAGGTTAGCAATGGTCAAAAATAGCTCAAAATGGGTGAGAAATGGGCAAAAGCAGTTCAGAAAAGGAAAAAAAAGGCTGAAAATTGGTTATAAAGTGACAAAATCGTTTAGAGAAGGAAAAAAATGGCTAAAACGCATTGAAAGTGGGCAAAAATGGTTTAGGAAGAGGAAAAAATGGCTTTATGAGGGATAGAGAGGTGCAAAACTGGGTTAGAGATGGACACAATTGGTTAAAAAGGGTTAGGGAGGTGCAAAACTGGGTTAGAAATGGACACAAATGGTTAAAAAGAGTTAGAGAGGTGCAAAACGGGTAGAAATGGCCAAAAATGGCTTGAAGGGAGTTAAAAATAGCTCAAAGTGGGTTAGAAATGGCCAAAGATCGGTTAAGAAGGGGTAGAGAAGCCCAAAAATGGGTTAGAGAAGGTTAAAACTGGGCCCAGATTTATTAGAGATGTGCAAAACCGGGTTAGAAAAGGAAAACTATGGCTTGAAACGGGTTGCAATTGGGAAAAAATGGTTTAGAAATAGCCAAACTTGCTTTGAAGATTTTTAGAGAAGAGCAAAATTGGGTTAGAAACGGCCAAAACCGGCTTAACAGTGATGAGAGAAGTGCAAAACCGTGTTAGAAATGGCCAAAAATGGCTTAAAACTGGAAAAGAACTTTGTTAGACAAGGCTAGAAATAGCTAAAAATGACTTCAAATGAGTTAGAAGTGAGTAAAAATAGGTTAGCAATGGTCAAAAATAGCTCAAAATGGGTGAGAAATGGGCAAAAGCAGTTTAGAAAAGGAAAAAAAAGGCTGAAAATAGGTTATAAAGTGACAAAATTGTTTAGAGAAGGAAAAAAATGGCTAAAACGCATTGAAAGTGGGCAAAAATGGTTTAGGAAGAGGAAAAAATGGCTTTATGAGGGATAGAGAGGTGCAAAACTGGGTTAGAGATGGACACAATTGGTTAAAAAGGGTTAGGGAGGTGCAAAACTGGGTTAGAAATGGACACAAATGGTTAAAAAGAGTTAGAGAGGTGCAAAACGGGTAGAAATGGACACAAATGGCTTGAAGGGAGTTAAAAATAGCTCAAAGTGGGTTAGAAATGGCCAAAGATCGGTTAAGAAGGGGTAGAGAAGCCCAAAAATGGGTTAGAGAAGGTTAAAACTGGGCCCAGATTTATTAGAGATGTGCAAAACCGGGTTAGAAAAGGAAAACTATGGCTTGAAACGGGTTGCAATTGGGAAAAAATGGTTTAGAAATAGCCAAACTT
The DNA here is from genome assembly GCF_012275295.1 of Melopsittacus undulatus. Lineage (NCBI taxonomy): Eukaryota > Metazoa > Chordata > Aves > Psittaciformes > Psittaculidae > Melopsittacus > Melopsittacus undulatus. The sequence goes on from NW_022994202.1 coordinate 21,572, forward strand.
GCTTTGAAGATTTTTAGAGAAGAGCAAAATTGGGTTAGAAACGGCCAAAACCGGCTTAACAGTGATGAGAGAAGTGCAAAACCGTGTTAGAAATGGCCAAAAATGGCTTAAAACTGGAAAAGAACTTTGTTAGACAAGGCTAGAAATAGCTTAAAATGACTTCAAATGAGTTAGAAGTGAGTAAAAATAGGTTAGCAATGGTCAAAAATAGCTCAAAATGGGTGAGAAATGGGCAAAAGCAGTTTAGAAAAGGAAAAAAAAGGCTGAAAATAGGTTATAAAGTGACAAAATTGTTTAGAGAAGGAAAAAAATGGCTAAAACGCATTGAAAGCGGGCAAAAATGGTTTAGGAAGAGGAAAAAATGGCTTTATGAGGGATAGAGAGGTGCAAAACTGGGTTAGAGATGGACACAATTGGTTAAAAAGGGTTAGGGAGGTGCAAAACTGGGTTAGAAATGGACACAAATGGTTAAAAAGAGTTAGAGAGGTGCAAAACGGGTAGAAATGGCCAAAAATGGCTTGAAGGGAGTTAAAAATAGCTCAAAGTGGGTTAGAAATGGCCAAAGATCGGTTAAGAAGGGGTAGAGAAGCCCAAAAATGGGTTAGAGAAGGTTAAAACTGGGCCCAGATTTATTAGAGATGTGCAAAACCGGGTTAGAAAAGGAAAACTATGGCTTGAAACGGGTTGCAATTGGGAAAAAATGGTTTAGAAATAGCCAAACTTGGTTTGAAGATTTTTAGAGAAGAGCAAAATTGGGTTAGAAACGGCCAAAACCGGCTTAACAGTGATGAGAGAAGTGCAAAACCGTGTTAGAAATGGCCAAAAATGGCTTAAAACTGGAAAAGAACTTTGTTAGACAAGGCTAGAAATAGCTAAAAATGACTTCAAATGAGTTAGAAGTGAGTAAAAATAGGTTAGCAATGGTCAAAAATAGCTCAAAATGGGTGAGAAATGGGCAAAAGCAGTTCAGAAAAGGAAAAAAAAGGCTGAAAATTGGTTATAAAGTGACAAAATCGTTTAGAGAAGGAAAAAAATGGCTAAAACGCATTGAAAGTGGGCAAAAATGGTTTAGGAAGAGGAAAAAATGGCTTTATGAGGGATAGAGAGGTGCAAAACTGGGTTAGAGATGGACACAATTGGTTAAAAAGGGTTAGGGAGGTGCAAAACTGGGTTAGAAATGGACACAAATGGTTAAAAAGAGTTAGAGAGGTGCAAAACGGGTAGAAATGGACACAAATGGCTTGAAGGGAGTTAAAAATAGCTCAAAGTGGGTTAGAAATGGCCAAAGATCGGTTAAGAAGGGGTAGAGAAGCCCAAAAATGGGTTAGAGAAGGTTAAAACTGGGCCCAGATTTATTAGAGATGTGCAAAACCGGGTTAGAAAAGGAAAACTATGGCTTGAAACGGGTTGCAATTGGGAAAAAATGGTTTAGAAATAGCCAAACTTGGTTTGAAGATTTTTAGAGAAGAGCAAAATTGGGTTAGAAACGGCCAAAAACGGCTTAACAATGATGAGAGAAGTGCAAAACCGTGTTAGAAATGGCCAAAAATGGCTTAAAACTGGAAAAGAACTTTGTTAGACAAGGCTAGAAATAGCTAAAAATGACTTCAAATGAGTTAGAAGTGAGTAAAAATAGGTTAGCAATGGTCAAAAATAGCTCAAAATGGGTGAGAAATGGGCAAAAGCAGTTTAGAAAAGGAAAAAAAAGGCTGAAAATTGGTTATAAAGTGACAAAATTGTTTAGAGAAGGAAAAAAATGGCTAAAACGCATTGAAAGTGGGCAAAAATGGTTTAGGAAGAGGAAAAAATGGCTTTATGAGGGATAGAGAGGTGCAAAACTGGGTTAGAGATGGACACAATTGGTTAAAAAGGGTTAGGGAGGTGCAAAACTGGGTTAGAAATGGACACAATTGGTTAAAAAGGGTTAGGGAGGTGCAAAACGGGTAGAAATGGCCAAAAATGGCTTGAAGGGAGTTAAAAATAGCTCAAAGTGGGTTAGAAATGGCCAAAGATCGGTTAAGAAGGGGTAGAGAAGCCCAAAAATGGGTTAGAGAAGGTTAAAACTGGGCCCAGATTTATTAGAGATGTGCAAAACCGGGTTAGAAAAGGAAAACTATGGCTTGAAACGGGTTGCAATTGGGAAAAAATGGTTTAGAAATAGCCAAACTTGCTTTGAAGATTTTTAGAGAAGAGCAAAATTGGGTTAGAAACGGCCAAAACCGGCTTAACAGTGATGAGAGAAGTGCAAAACCGTGTTAGAAATGGCCAAAAATGGCTTAAAACTGGAAAAGAACTTTGTTAGACAAGGCTAGAAATAGCTAAAAATGACTTCAAATGAGTTAGAAGTGAGTAAAAATAGGTTAGCAATGGTCAAAAATAGCTCAAAATGGGTGAGAAATGGGCAAAAGCAGTTTAGAAAAGGAAAAAAAAGGCTGAAAATTGGTTATAAAGTGACAAAATTGTTTAGAGAAGGAAAAAAATGGCTAAAACGCATTGAAAGTGGGCAAAAATGGTTTAGGAAGAGGAAAAAATGGCTTTATGAGGGATAGAGAGGTGCAAAACTGGGTTAGAGATGGACACAATTGGTTAAAAAGGGTTAGGGAGGTGCAAAACTGGGTTAGAAATGGACACAAATGGTTAAAAAGAGTTAGAGAGGTGCAAAACGGGTAGAAATGGCCAAAAATGGCTTGAAGGGAGTTAAAAATAGCTCAAAGTGGGTTAGAAATGGCCAAAGATCGGTTAAGAAGGGGTAGAGAAGCCCAAAAATGGGTTAGAGAAGGTTAAAACTGGGCCCAGATTTATTAGAGATGTGCAAAACCGGGTTAGAAAAGGAAAACTATGGCTTGAAACGGGTTGCAATTGGGAAAAAATGGTTTAGAAATAGCCAAACTTGCTTTGAAGATTCTTAGAGAAGAGCAAAATTGGGTTAGAAACGGCCAAAACCGGCTTAACAGTGATGAGAGAAGTGCAAAACCGTCTTAGAAATGGCCAAAAATGGCTTAAAACTGGAAAAGAACTTTGTTAGACAAGGCTAGAAATAGCTAAAAATGACTTCAAATGAGTTAGAAGTGAGTAAAAATAGGTTAGCAATGGTCAAAAATAGCTCAAAATGGGTGAGAAATGGGCAAAAGCAGTTTAGAAAAGGAAAAAAAAGGCTGAAAATTGGTTATAAAGTGACAAAATCGTTTAGAGAAGGAAAAAAATGGCTAAAACGCATTGAAAGTGGGCAAAAATGGTTTAGAAAGAGGAAAAAATGGCTTTATGAGGGATAGAGAGGTGCAAAACTGGGTTAGAGATGGACACAATTGGTTAAAAAGGGTTAGGGAGGTGCAAAACTGGGTTAGAAATGGACACAAATGGTTAAAAAGAGTTAGAGAGGTGCAAAACTGGGTTAGAAATGGACACAAATGGCTTGAAGGGAGTTAAAAATAGCTCAAAGTGGGTTAGAAATGGCCAAAGATCGGTTAAGAAGGGGTAGAGAAGCCCAAAAATGGGTTAGAGAAGGTTAAAACTGGGCCCAGATTTATTAGAGATGTGCAAAACCGGGTTAGAAAAGGAAAACTATGGCTTGAAACGGGTTGCAATTGGGAAAAAATGGTTTAGAAATAGCCAAACTTGCTTTGAAGATTTTTAGAGAAGAGCAAAATTGGGTTAGAAACGGCCAAAACCGGCTTAACAGTGATGAGAGAAGTGCAAAACCGTGTTAGAAATGGCCAAAAATGGCTTAAAACTGGAAAAGAACTTTGTTAGACAAGGCTAGAAATAGCTAAAAATGACTTCAAATGAGTTAGAAGTGAGTAAAAATAGGTTAGCAATGGTCAAAAATAGCTCAAAATGGGTGAGAAATGGGCAAAAGCAGTTTAGAAAAGGAAAAAAAAGGCTGAAAATTGGTTATAAAGTGACAAAATCGTTTAGAGAAGGAAAAAAATGGCTAAAACGCATTGAAAGTGGGCAAAAATGGTTTAGGAAGAGGAAAAAATGGCTTTATGAGGGATAGAGAGGTGCAAAACTGGGTTAGAGATGGACACAATTGGTTAAAAAGGGTTAGGGAGGTGCAAAACTGGGTTAGAAATGGACACAAATGGTTAAAAAGAGTTAGAGAGGTGCAAAACTGGGTTAGAAATGGACACAAATGGCTTGAAGGGAGTTAAAAATAGCTCAAAGTGGGTTAGAAATGGCCAAAGATCGGTTAAGAAGGGGTAGAGAAGCCCAAAAATGGGTTAGAGAAGGTTAAAACTGGGCCCAGATTTATTAGAGATGTGCAAAACCGGGTTAGAAAAGGAAAACTATGGCTTGAAACGGGTTGCAATTGGGAAAAAATGGTTTAGAAATAGCCAAACTTGCTTTGAAGATTTTTAGAGAAGAGCAAAATTGGGTTAGAAACGGCCAAAACCGGCTTAACAGTGATGAGAGAAGTGCAAAACCGTGTTAGAAATGGCCAAAAATGGCTTAAAACTGGAAAAGAACTTTGTTAGACAAGGCTAGAAATAGCTAAAAATGACTTCAAATGAGTTAGAAGTGAGTAAAAATAGGTTAGCAATGGTCAAAAATAGCTCAAAATGGGTGAGAAATGGGCAAAAGCAGTTTAGAAAAGGAAAAAAAAGGCTGAAAATTGGTTATAAAGTGACAAAATCGTTTAGAGAAGGAAAAAAATGGCTAAAACGCATTGAAAGTGGGCAAAAATGGTTTAGGAAGAGGAAAAAATGGCTTTATGAGGGATAGAGAGGTGCAAAACTGGGTTAGAGATGGACACAATTGGTTAAAAAGGGTTAGGGAGGTGCAAAACTGGGTTAGAAATGGACACAAATGGTTAAAAAGAGTTAGAGAGGTGCAAAACGGGTAGAAATGGCCAAAAATGGCTTGAAGGGAGTTAAAAATAGCTCAAAGTGGGTTAGAAATGGCCAAAGATCGGTTAAGAAGGGGTAGAGAAGCCCAAAAATGGGTTAGAGAAGGTTAAAACTGGGCCCAGATTTATTAGAGATGTGCAAAACCGGGTTAGAAAAGGAAAACTATGGCTTGAAACGGGTTGCAATTGGGAAAAAATGGTTTAGAAATAGCCAAACTTGCTTTGAAGATTTTTAGAGAAGAGCAAAATTGGGTTAGAAACGGCCAAAACCGGCTTAACAGTGATGAGAGAAGTGCAAAACCGTGTTAGAAATGGCCAAAAATGGCTTAAAACTGGAAAAGAACTTTGTTAGACAAGGCTAGAAATAGCTAAAAATGACTTCAAATGAGTTAGAAGTGAGTAAAAATAGGTTAGCAATGGTCAAAAATAGCTCAAAATGGGTGAGAAATGGGCAAAAGCAGTTTAGAAAAGGAAAAAAAAGGCTGAAAATTGGTTATAAAGTGACAAAATCGTTTAGAGAAGGAAAAAAATGGCTAAAACGCATTGAAAGTGGGCAAAAATGGTTTAGGAAGAGGAAAAAATGGCTTTATGAGGGCTAGAGAGGTGCAAAACTGGGTTAGAGATGGACACAATTGGTTAAAAAGGGTTAGGGAGGTGCAAAACTGGGTTAGAAATGTACACAAATGGTTAAAAAGAGTTAGAGAGGTGCAAAACGGGTAGAAATGGCCAAAAATGGCTTGAAGGGAGTTAAAAATAGCTCAAAGTGGGTTAGAAATGGCCAAAGATCGGTTAAGAAGGGGTAGAGAAGCCCAAAAATGGGTTAGAGAAGGTTAAAACTGGGCCCAGATTTATTAGAGATGTGCAAAACCGGGTTAGAAAAGGAAAACTATGGCTTGAAACGGGTTGCAATTGGGAAAAAATGGTTTAGAAATAGCCAAACTTGCTTTGAAGATTTTTAGAGAAGAGCAAAATTGGGTTAGAAACGGCCAAAACCGGCTTAACAGTGATGAGAGAAGTGCAAAACCGTGTTAGAAATGGCCAAAAATGGCTTAAAACTGGAAAAGAACTTTGTTAGACAAGGCTAGAAATAGCTAAAAATGACTTCAAATGAGTTAGAAGTGAGTAAAAATAGGTTAGCAATGGTCAAAAATAGCTCAAAATGGGTGAGAAATGGGCAAAAGCAGTTTAGAAAAGGAAAAAAAAGGCTGAAAATTGGTTATAAAGTGACAAAATCGTTTAGAGAAGGAAAAAAATGGCTAAAACGCATTGAAAGTGGGCAAAAATGGTTTAGGAAGAGGAAAAAATGGCTTTATGAGGGATAGAGAGGTGCAAAACTGGGTTAGAGATGGACACAATTGGTTAAAAAGGGTTAGGGAGGTGCAAAACTGGGTTAGAAATGGACACAAACGGTTAAAAAGAGTTAGAGAGGTGCAAAACGGGTAGAAATGGCCAAAAATGGCTTGAAGGGAGTTAAAAATAGCTCAAAGTGGGTTAGAAATGGCCAAAGATCGGTTAAGAAGGGGTAGAGAAGCCCAAAAATGGGTTAGAGAAGGTTAAAACTGGGCCCAGATTTATTAGAGATGTGCAAAACCGGGTTAGAAAAGGAAAACTATGGCTTGAAACGGGTTGCAATTGGGAAAAAATGGTTTAGAAATAGCCAAACTTGCTTTGAAGATTTTTAGAGAAGAGCAAAATTGGGTTAGAAACGGCCAAAACCGGCTTAACAGTGATGAGAGAAGTGCAAAACCGTCTTAGAAATGGCCAAAAATGGCTTAAAACTGGAAAAGAACTTTGTTAGACAAGGCTAGAAATAGCTTAAAATGACTTCAAATGAGTTAGAAGTGAGTAAAAATAGGTTAGCAATGGTCAAAAATAGCTCAAAATGGGTGAGAAATGGGCAAAAGCAGTTTAGAAAAGGAAAAAAAAGGCTGAAAATTGGTTATAAAGTGACAAAATCGTTTAGAGAAGGAAAAAATGGCTAAAACGCATTGAAAGTGGGCAAAAATGGTTTAGGAAGAGGAAAAAATGGCTTTATGAGGGATAGAGAGGTGCAAAACTGGGTTAGAGATGGACACAATTGGTTAAAAAGGGTTAGGGAGGTGCAAAACTGGGTTAGAAATGGACACAAATGGTTAAAAAGAGTTAGAGAGGTGCAAAACTGGGTTAGAAATGGCCAAAAATGGCTTGAAGGGAGTTAAAAATAGCTCAAAGTGGGTTAGAAATGGCCAAAGATCGGTTAAGAAGGGGTAGAGAAGCCCAAAAATGGGTTAGAGAAGGTTAAAACTGGGCCCAGATTTATTAGAGATGTGCAAAACCGGGTTAGAAAAGGAAAACTATGGCTTGAAACGGGTTGCAATTGGGAAAAAATGGTTTAGAAATAGCCAAACTTGCTTTGAAGATTTTTAGAGAAGAGCAAAATTGGGTTAGAAACGGCCAAAAACGGCTTAACAGTGATGAGAGAAGTGCAAAACCGTGTTAGAAATGGCCAAAAATGGCTTAAAACTGGAAAAGAACTTTGTTAGACAAGGCTAGAAATAGCTAAAAATGACTTCAAATGAGTTAGAAGTGAGTAAAAATAGGTTAGCAATGGTCAAAAATAGCTCAAAATGGGTGAGAAATGGGCAAAAGCAGTTTAGAAAAGGAAAAAAAAGGCTGAAAATTGGTTATAAAGTGACAAAATTGTTTAGAGAAGGAAAAAAATGGCTAAAACGCATTGAAAGTGGGCAAAAATGGTTTAGGAAGAGGAAAAAATGGCTTTATGAGGGATAGAGAGGTGCAAAACTGGGTTAGAGATGGACACAATTGGTTAAAAAGGGTTAGGGAGGTGCAAAACTGGGTTAGAAATGGACACAAATGGTTAAAAAGAGTTAGAGAGGTGCAAAACGGGTAGAAATGGCCAAAAATGGCTTGAAGGGAGTTAAAAATAGCTCAAAGTGGGTTAGAAATGGCCAAAGATCGGTTAAGAAGGGGTAGAGAAGCCCAAAAATGGGTTAGAGAAGGTTAAAACTGGGCCCAGATTTATTAGAGATGTGCAAAACCGGGTTAGAAAAGGAAAACTATGGCTTGAAACGGGTTGCAATTGGGAAAAAATGGTTTAGAAATAGCCAAACTTGCTTTGAAGATTTTTAGAGAAGAGCAAAATTGGGTTAGAAACGGCCAAAACCGGCTTAACAGTGATGAGAGAAGTGCAAAACCGTGTTAGAAATGGCCAAAAATGGCTTAAAACTGGAAAAGAACTTTGTTAGACAAGGCTAGAAATAGCTAAAAATGACTTCAAATGAGTTAGAAGTGAGTAAAAATAGGTTAGCAATGGTCAAAAATAGCTCAAAATGGGTGAGAAATGGGCAAAAGCAGTTTAGAAAAGGAAAAAAAAGGCTGAAAATTGGTTATAAAGTGACAAAATCGTTTAGAGAAGGAAAAAAATGGCTAAAACGCATTGAAAGTGGGCAAAAATGGTTTAGGAAGAGGAAAAAATGGCTTTATGAGGGATAGAGAGGTGCAAAACTGGGTTAGAGATGGACACAATTGGTTAAAAAGGGTTAGGGAGGTGCAAAACTGGGTTAGAAATGGACACAAATGGTTAAAAAGAGTTAGAGAGGTGCAAAACGGGTAGAAATGGCCAAAAATGGCTTGAAGGGAGTTAAAAATAGCTCAAAGTGGGTTAGAAATGGCCAAAGATCGGTTAAGAAGGGGTAGAGAAGCCCAAAAATGGGTTAGAGAAGGTTAAAACTGGGCCCAGATTTATTAGAGATGTGCAAAACCGGGTTAGAAAAGGAAAACTATGGCTTGAAACGGGTTGCAATTGGGAAAAAATGGTTTAGAAATAGCCAAACTTGCTTTGAAGATTTTTAGAGAAGAGCAAAATTGGGTTAGAAACGGCCAAAACCGGCTTAACAGTGATGAGAGAAGTGCAAAACCGTGTTAGAAATGGCCAAAAATGGCTTAAAACTGGAAAAGAACTTTGTTAGACAAGGCTAGAAATAGCTAAAAATGACTTCAAATGAGTTAGAAGTGAGTAAAAATAGGTTAGCAATGGTCAAAAATAGCTCAAAATGGGTGAGAAATGGGCAAAAGCAGTTTAGAAAAGGAAAAAAAAGGCTGAAAATTGGTTATAAAGTGACAAAATCGTTTAGAGAAGGAAAAAAATGGCTAAAACGCATTGAAAGTGGGCAAAAATGGTTTAGGAAGAGGAAAAAATGGCTTTATGAGGGATAGAGAGGTGCAAAACTGGGTTAGAGATGGACACAATTGGTTAAAAAGGGTTAGGGAGGTGCAAAACTGGGTTAGAAATGGACACAAATGGTTAAAAAGAGTTAGAGAGGTGCAAAACGGGTAGAAATGGCCAAAAATGGCTTGAAGGGAGTTAAAAATAGCTCAAAGTGGGTTAGAAATGGCCAAAGATCGGTTAAGAAGGGGTAGAGAAGCCCAAAAATGGGTTAGAGAAGGTTAAAACTGGGCCCAGATTTATTAGAGATGTGCAAAACCGGGTTAGAAAAGGAAAACTATGGCTTGAAACGGGTTGCAATTGGGAAAAAATGGTTTAGAAATAGCCAAACTTGCTTTGAAGATTTTTAGAGAAGAGCAAAATTGGGTTAGAAACGGCCAAAACCGGCTTAACAGTGATGAGAGAAGTGCAAAACCGTGTTAGAAATGGCCAAAAATGGCTTAAAACTGGAAAAGAACTTTGTTAGACAAGGCTAGAAATAGCTAAAAATGACTTCAAATGAGTTAGAAGTGAGTAAAAATAGGTTAGCAATGGTCAAAAATAGCTCAAAATGGGTGAGAAATGGGCAAAAGCAGTTTAGAAAAGGAAAAAAAAGGCTGAAAATTGGTTATAAAGTGACAAAATCGTTTAGAGAAGGAAAAAAATGGCTAAAACGCATTGAAAGTGGGCAAAAATGGTTTAGGAAGAGGAAAAAATGGCTTTATGAGGGATAGAGAGGTGCAAAACTGGGTTAGAGATGGACACAAATGGTTAAAAAGGGTTAGGGAGGTGCAAAACTGGGTTAGAAATGGACACAAATGGTTAAAAAGAGTTAGAGAGGTGCAAAACGGGTAGAAATGGCCAAAAATGGCTTGAAGGGAGTTAAAAATAGCTCAAAGTGGGTTAGAAATGGCCAAAGATCGGTTAAGAAGGGGTAGAGAAGCCCAAAAATGGGTTAGAGAAGGTTAAAACTGGGCCCAGATTTATTAGAGATGTGCAAAACCAGGTTAGAAAAGGAAAACTATGGCTTGAAATGGGTTGCAATTGGGAAAAAATGGTTTAGAAATAGCCAAACTTGCTTTGAAGATTTTTAGAGAAGAGCAAAATTGGGTTAGAAACGGCCAAAACCGGCTTAACAATGATGAGAGAAGTGCAAAACCGTGTTAGAAATGGCCAAAAATGGCTTAAAACTGGAAAAGAACTTTGTTAGACAAGGCTAGAAATAGCTAAAAATGACTTCAAATGAGTTAGAAGTGAGTAAAAATAGGTTAGCAATGGTCAAAAATAGCTCAAAATGGGTGAGAAATGGGCAAAAGCAGTTCAGAAAAGGAAAAAAAAGGCTGAAAATTGGTTATAAAGTGACAAAATCGTTTAGAGAAGGAAAAAAATGGCTAAAACGCATTGAAAGTGGGCAAAAATGGTTTAGGAAGAGGAAAAAATGGCTTTATGAGGGATAGAGAGGTGCAAAACTGGGTTAGAGATGGACACAATTGGTTAAAAAGGGTTAGGGAGGTGCAAAACTGGGTTAGAAATGGACACAAATGGTTAAAAAGAGTTAGAGAGGTGCAAAACGGGTAGAAATGGCCAAAAATGGCTTGAAGGGAGTTAAAAATAGCTCAAAGTGGGTTAGAAATGGCCAAAGATCGGTTAAGAAGGGGTAGAGAAGCCCAAAAATGGGTTAGAGAAGGTTAAAACTGGGCCCAGATTTATTAGAGATGTGCAAAACCGGGTTAGAAAAGGAAAACTATGGCTTGAAACGGGTTGCAATTGGGAAAAAATGGTTTAGAAATAGCCAAACTTGCTTTGAAGATTTTTAGAGAAGAGCAAAATTGGGTTAGAACCGGCCAAAACCGGCTTAACAGTGATGAGAGAAGTGCAAAACCGTGTTAGAAATGGCCAAAAATGGCTTAAAACTGGAAAAGAACTTTGTTAGACAAGGCTAGAAATAGCTAAAAATGACTTCAAATGAGTTAGAAGTGAGTAAAAATAGGTTAGCAATGGTCAAAAATAGCTCAAAATGGGTGAGAAATGGGCAAAAGCAGTTTAGAAAAGGAAAAAAAGGCTGAAAATTGGTTATAAAGTGACAAAATTGTTTAGAGAAGGAAAAAAATGGCTAAAACGCATTGAAAGTGGGCAAAAATGGTTTAGGAAGAGGAAAAAATGGCTTTATGAGGGATAGAGAGGTGCAAAACTGGGTTAGAGATGGACACAATTGGTTAAAAAGGGTTAGGGAGGTGCAAAACTGGGTTAGAAATGGACACAAACGGTTAAAAAGAGTTAGAGAGGTGCAAAACGGGTAGAAATGGCCAAAAATGGCTTGAAGGGAGTTAAAAATAGCTCAAAGTGGGTTAGAAATGGCCAAAGATCGGTTAAGAAGGGGTAGAGAAGCCCAAAAATGGGTTAGAGAAGGTTAAAACTGGGCCCAGATTTATTAGAGATGTGCAAAACCGGGTTAGAAAAGGAAAACTATGGCTTGAAACGGGTTGCAATTGGGAAAAAATGGTTTAGAAATAGCCAAACTTGCTTTGAAGATTTTTAGAGAAGAGCAAAATTGGGTTAGAAACGGCCAAAACCGGCTTAACAGTGATGAGAGAAGTGCAAAACCGTGTTAGAAATGGCCAAAAATGGCTTAAAACTGGAAAAGAACTTTGTTAGACAAGGCTAGAAATAGCTAAAAATGACTTCAAATGAGTTAGAAGTGAGTAAAAATAGGTTAGCAATGGTCAAAAATAGCTCAAAATGGGTGAGAAATGGGCAAAAGCAGTTTAGAAAAGGAAAAAAAAGGCTGAAAATTGGTTATAAAGTGACAAAATCGTTTAGAGAAGGAAAAAAATGGCTAAAACGCATTGAAAGTGGGCAAAAATGGTTTAGGAAGAGGAAAAAATGGCTTTATGAGGGATAGAGAGGTGCAAAACTGGGTTAGAGATGGACACAATTGGTTAAAAAGGGTTAGGGAGGTGCAAAACTGGGTTAGAAATGGACACAAATGGTTAAAAAGAGTTAGAGAGGTGCAAAACTGGGTTAGAAATGGACACAAATGGCTTGAAGGGAGTTAAAAATAGCTCAAAGTGGGTTAGAAATGGCCAAAGATCGGTTAAGAAGGGGTAGAGAAGCCCAAAAATGGGTTAGAGAAGGTTAAAACTGGGCCCAGATTTATTAGAGATGTGCAAAACCGGGTTAGAAAAGGAAAACTATGGCTTGAAACGGGTTGCAATTGGGAAAAAATGGTTTAGAAATAGCCAAACTTGGTTTGAAGATTTTTAGAGAAGAGCAAAATTGGGTTAGAAACGGCCAAAACCGGCTTAACAGTGATGAGAGAAGTGCAAAACCGTGTTAGAAATGGCCAAAAATGGCTTAAAACTGGAAAAGAACTTTGTTAGACAAGGCTAGAAATAGCTAAAAATGACTTCAAATGAGTTAGAAGTGAGTAAAAATAGGTTAGCAATGGTCAAAAATAGCTCAAAATGGGTGAGAAATGGGCAAAAGCAGTTTAGAAAAGGAAAAAAAAGGCTGAAAATTGGTTATAAAGTGACAAAATCGTTTAGAGAAGGAAAAAAATGGCTAAAACGCATTGAAAGTGGGCAAAAATGGTTTAGGAAGAGGAAAAAATGGCTTTATGAGGGATAGAGAGGTGCAAAACTGGGTTAGAGATGGACACAATTGGTTAAAAAGGGTTAGGGAGGTGCAAAACTGGGTTAGAAATGGACACAAATGGTTAAAAAGAGTTAGAGAGGTGCAAAACGGGTAGAAATGGCCAAAAATGGCTTGAAGGGAGTTAAAAATAGCTCAAAGTGGGTTAGAAATGGCCAAAGATCGGTTAAGAAGGGGTAGAGAAGCCCAAAAATGGGTTAGAGAAGGTTAAAACTGGGCCCAGATTTATTAGAGATGTGCAAAACCGGGTTAGAAAAGGAAAACTATGGCTTGAAACGGGTTGCAATTGGGAAAAAATGGTTTAGAAATAGCCAAACTTGCTTTGAAGATTTTTAGAGAAGAGCAAAATTGGGTTAGAAACGGCCAAAACCGGCTTAACAGTGATGAGAGAAGTGCAAAACCGTGTTAGAAATGGCCAAAAATGGCTTAAAACTGGAAAAGAACTTTGTTAGACAAGGCTAGAAATAGCTAAAAATGACTTCAAATGAGTTAGAAGTGAGTAAAAATAGGTTAGCAATGGTCAAAAATAGCTCAAAATGGGTGAGAAATGGGCAAAAGCAGTTTAGAAAAGGAAAAAAAAGGCTGAAAATTGGTTATAAAGTGACAAAATCGTTTAGAGAAGGAAAAAAATGGCTAAAACGCATTGAAAGTGGGCAAAAATGGTTTAGGAAGAGGAAAAAATGGCTTTATGAGGGATAGAGAGGTGCAAAACTGGGTTAGAGATGGACACAATTGGTTAAAAAGGGTTAGGGAGGTGCAAAACTGGGTTAGAAATGGACACAAATGGTTAAAAAGAGTTAGAGAGGTGCAAAACGGGTAGAAATGGCCAAAAATGGCTTGAAGGGAGTTAAAAATAGCTCAAAGTGGGTTAGAAATGGCCAAAGATCGGTTAAGAAGGGGTAGAGAAGCCCAAAAATGGGTTAGAGAAGGTTAAAACTGGGCCCAGATTTATTAGAGATGTGCAAAACCGGGTTAGAAAAGGAAAACTATGGCTTGAAACGGGTTGCAATTGGGAAAAAATGGTTTAGAAATAGCCAAACTTGCTTTGAAGATTTTTAGAGAAGAGCAAAATTGGGTTAGAAACGGCCAAAACCGGCTTAACAGTGATGAGAGAAGTGCAAAACCGTGTTAGAAATGGCCAAAAATGGCTTAAAACTGGAAAAGAACTTTGTTAGACAAGGCTAGAAATAGCTAAAAATGACTTCAAATGAGTTAGAAGTGAGTAAAAATAGGTTAGCAATGGTCAAAAATAGCTCAAAATGGGTGAGAAATGGGCAAAAGCAGTTTAGAAAAGGAAAAAAAAGGCTGAAAATTGGTTATAAAGTGACAAAATCGTTTAGAGAAGGAAAAAAATGGCTAAAACGCATTGAAAGTGGGCAAAAATGGTTTAGGAAGAGGAAAAAATGGCTTTATGAGGGATAGAGAGGTGCAAAACTGGGTTAGAGATGGACACAATTGGTTAAAAAGGGTTAGGGAGGTGCAAAACTGGGTTAGAAATGGACACAAATGGTTAAAAAGAGTTAGAGAGGTGCAAAACGGGTAGAAATGGCCAAAAATGGCTTGAAGGGAGTTAAAAATAGCTCAAAGTGGGTTAGAAATGGCCAAAGATCGGTTAAGAAGGGGTAGAGAAGCCCAAAAATGGGTTAGAGAAGGTTAAAACTGGGCCCAGATTTATTAGAGATGTGCAAAACCGGGTTAGAAAAGGAAAACTATGGCTTGAAACGGGTTGCAATTGGGAAAAAATGGTTTAGAAATAGCCAAACTTGCTTTGAAGATTTTTAGAGAAGAGCAAAATTGGGTTAGAAACGGCCAAAACCGGCTTAACAGTGATGAGAGAAGTGCAAAACCGTGTTAGAAATGGCCAAAAATGGCTTAAAACTGGAAAAGAACTTTGTTAGACAAGGCTAGAAATAGCTAAAAATGACTTCAAATGAGTTAGAAGTGAGTAAAAATAGGTTAGCAATGGTCAAAAATAGCTCAAAATGGGTGAGAAATGGGCAAAAGCAGTTTAGAAAAGGAAAAAAAAGGCTGAAAATTGGTTATAAAGTGACAAAATCGTTTAGAGAAGGAAAAAAATGGCTAAAACGCATTGAAAGTGGGCAAAAATGGTTTAGGAAGAGGAAAAAATGGCTTTATGAGGGATAGAGAGGTGCAAAACTGGGTTAGAAATGGACACAAATGGTTAAAAAGGGTTAGGGAGGTGCAAAACTGGGTTAGAAATGGACACAAATGGTTAAAAAGAGGTAGAGAGGTGCAAAACGGGTAGAAATGGCCAAAAATGGCTTGAAGGGAGTTAAAAATAGCTCAAAGTGGGTTAGAAATGGCCAAAGATCGGTTAAGAAGGGGTAGAGAAGCCCAAAAATGGGTTAGAGAAGGTTAAAACTGGGCCCAGATTTATTAGAGATGTGCAAAACCGGGTTAGAAAAGGAAAACTATGGCTTGAAACGGGTTGCAATTGGGAAAAAATGGTTTAGAAATAGCCAAACTTGCTTTGAAGATTTTTAGAGAAGAGCAAAATTGGGTTAGAAACGGCCAAAACCGGCTTAACAGTGATGAGAGAAGTGCAAAACCGTGTTAGAAATGGCCAAAAATGGCTTAAAACTGGAAAAGAACTTTGTTAGACAAGGCTAGAAATAGCTAAAAATGACTTCAAATGAGTTAGAAGTGAGTAAAAATAGGTTAGCAATGGTCAAAAATAGCTCAAAATGGGTGAGAAATGGGCAAAAGCAGTTTAGAAAAGGAAAAAAAAGGCTGAAAATTGGTTATAAAGTGACAAAATCGTTTAGAGAAGGAAAAAAATGGCTAAAACGCATTGAAAGTGGGCAAAAATGGTTTAGGAAGAGGAAAAAATGGCTTTATGAGGGATAGAGAGGTGCAAAACTGGGTTAGAGATGGACACAATTGGTTAAAAAGGGTTAGGGAGGTGCAAAACTGGGTTAGAAATGGACACAAATGGTTAAAAAGAGTTAGAGAGGTGCAAAACTGGGTTAGAAATGGACACAAATGGCTTGAAGGGAGTTAAAAATAGCTCAAAGTGGGTTAGAAATGGCCAAAGATCGGTTAAGAAGGGGTAGAGAAGCCCAAAAATGGGTTAGAGAAGGTTAAAACTGGGCCCAGATTTATTAGAGATGTGCAAAACCGGGTTAGAAAAGGAAAACTATGGCTTGAAACGGGTTGCAATTGGGAAAAAATGGTTTAGAAATAGCCAAACTTGGTTTGAAGATTTTTAGAGAAGAGCAAAATTGGGTTAGAAACGGCCAAAACCGGCTTAACAGTGATGAGAGAAGTGCAAAACCGTGTTAGAAATGGCCAAAAATGGCTTAAAACTGGAAAAGAACTTTGTTAGACAAGGCTAGAAATAGCTAAAAATGACTTCAAATGAGTTAGAAGTGAGTAAAAATAGGTTAGCAATGGTCAAAAATAGCTCAAAATGGGTGAGAAATGGGCAAAAGCAGTTTAGAAAAGGAAAAAAAAGGCTGAAAATTGGTTATAAAGTGACAAAATCGTTTAGAGAAGGAAAAAAATGGCTAAAACGCATTGAAAGTGGGCAAAAATGGTTTAGGAAGAGGAAAAAATGGCTTTATGAGGGATAGAGAGGTGCAAAACTGGGTTAGAGATGGACACAATTGGTTAAAAAGGGTTAGGGAGGTGCAAAACTGGGTTAGAAATGGACACAAACGGTTAAAAAGAGTTAGAGAGGTGCAAAACGGGTAGAAATGGCCAAAAATGGCTTGAAGGGAGTTAAAAATAGCTCAAAGTGGGTTAGAAATGGCCAAAGATCGGTTAAGAAGGGGTAGAGAAGCCCAAAAATGGGTTAGAGAAGGTTAAAACTGGGCCCAGATTTATTAGAGATGTGCAAAACCGGGTTAGAAAAGGAAAACTATGGCTTGAAACGGGTTGCAATTGGGAAAAAATGGTTTAGAAATAGCCAAACTTGCTTTGAAGATTTTTAGAGAAGAGCAAAATTGGGTTAGAAACGGCCAAAACCGGCTTAACAATGATGAGAGAAGTGCAAAACCATGTTAGAAATGGCCAAAAATGGCTTAAAACTGGAAAAGAACTTTGTTAGACAAGGCTAGAAATAGCTAAAAATGACTTCAAATGAGTTAGAAGTGAGTAAAAATAGGTTAGCAATGGTCAAAAATAGCTCAAAATGGGTGAGAAATGGGCAAAAGCAGTTTAGAAAAGGAAAAAAAAGGCTGAAAATTGGTTATAAAGTGACAAAATCGTTTAGAGAAGGAAAAAAATGGCTAAAACGCATTGAAAGTGGGCAAAAATGGTTTAGGAAGAGGAAAAAATGGCTTTATGAGGGATAGAGAGGTGCAAAACTGGGTTAGAGATGGACACAATTGGTTAAAAAGGGTTAGGGAGGTGCAAAACTGGGTTAGAAATGGACACAAATGGTTAAAAAGAGTTAGAGAGGTGCAAAACGGGTAGAAATGGCCAAAAATGGCTTGAAGGGAGTTAAAAATAGCTCAAAGTGGGTTAGAAATGGCCAAAGATCGGTTAAGAAGGGGTAGAGAAGCCCAAAAATGGGTTAGAGAAGGTTAAAACTGGGCCCAGATTTATTAGAGATGTGCAAAACCGGGTTAGAAAAGGAAAACTATGGCTTGAAACGGGTTGCAATTGGGAAAAAATGGTTTAGAAATAGCCAAACTTGCTTTGAAGATTTTTAGAGAAGAGCAAAATTGGGTTAGAAACGGCCAAAACCGGCTTAACAATGATGAGAGAAGTGCAAAACCGTGTTAGAAATGGCCAAAAATGGCTTAAAACTGGAAAAGAACTTTGTTAGACAAGGCTAGAAATAGCTAAAAATGACTTCAAATGAGTTAGAAGTGAGTAAAAATAGGTTAGCAATGGTCAAAAATAGCTCAAAATGGGTGAGAAATGGGCAAAAGCAGTTTAGAAAAGGAAAAAAAAGGCTGAAAATTGGTTATAAAGTGACAAAATCGTTTAGAGAAGGAAAAAAATGGCTAAAACGCATTGAAAGTGGGCAAAAATGGTTTAGGAAGAGGAAAAAATGGCTTTATGAGGGATAGAGAGGTGCAAAACTGGGTTAGAGATGGACACAATTGGTTAAAAAGGGTTAGGGAGGTGCAAAACTGGGTTAGAAATGGACACAAATGGTTAAAAAGAGTTAGAGAGGTGCAAAACGGGTAGAAATGGCCAAAAATGGCTTGAAGGGAGTTAAAAATAGCTCAAAGTGGGTTAGAAATGGCCAAAGATCGGTTAAGAAGGGGTAGAGAAGCCCAAAAATGGGTTAGAGAAGGTTAAAACTGGGCCCAGATTTATTAGAGATGTGCAAAACCGGGTTAGAAAAGGAAAACTATGGCTTGAAACGGGTTGCAATTGGGAAAAAATGGTTTAGAAATAGCCAAACTTGCTTTGAAGATTTTTAGAGAAGAGCAAAATTGGGTTAGAAACGGCCAAAACCGGCTTAACAATGATGAGAGAAGTGCAAAACCGTGTTAGAAATGGCCAAAAATGGCTTAAAACTGGAAAAGAACTTTGTTAGACAAGGCTAGAAATAGCTAAAAATGACTTCAAATGAGTTAGAAGTGAGTAAAAATAGGTTAGCAATGGTCAAAAATAGCTCAAAATGGGTGAGAAATGGGCAAAAGCAGTTTAGAAAAGGAAAAAAAAGGCTGAAAATTGGTTATAAAGTGACAAAATCGTTTAGAGAAGGAAAAAAATGGCTAAAACGCATTGAAAGTGGGCAAAAATGGTTTAGGAAGAGGAAAAAATGGCTTTATGAGGGATAGAGAGGTGCAAAACTGGGTTAGAGATGGACACAATTGGTTAAAAAGGGTTAGGGAGGTGCAAAACTGGGTTAGAAATGGACACAAATGGTTAAAAAGGTTAGAGAGGTGCAAAACGGGTAGAAATGGCCAAAAATGGCTTGAAGGGAGTTAAAAATAGCTCAAAGTGGGTTAGAAATGGCCAAAGATCGGTTAAGAAGGGGTAGAGAAGCCCAAAAATGGGTTAGAGAAGGTTAAAACTGGGCCCAGATTTATTAGAGATGTGCAAAACCGGGTTAGAAAAGGAAAACTATGGCTTGAAACGGGTTGCAATTGGGAAAAAATGGTTTAGAAATAGCCAAACTTGCTTTGAAGATTTTTAGAGAAGAGCAAAATTGGGTTAGAAACGGCCAAAACCGGCTTAACAGTGATGAGAGAAGTGCAAAACCGTGTTAGAAATGGCCAAAAATGGCTTAAAACTGGAAAAGAACTTTGTTAGACAAGGCTAGAAATAGCTAAAAATGACTTCAAATGAGTTAGAAGTGAGTAAAAATAGGTTAGCAATGGTCAAAAATAGCTCAAAATGGGTGAGAAATGGGCAAAAGCAGTTTAGAAAAGGAAAAAAAAGGCTGAAAATTGGTTATAAAGTGACAAAATCGTTTAGAGAAGGAAAAAAATGGCTAAAACGCATTGAAAGTGGGCAAAAATGGTTTAGGAAGAGGAAAAAATGGCTTTATGAGGGATAGAGAGGTGCAAAACTGGGTTAGAGATGGACACAATTGGTTAAAAAGGGTTAGGGAGGTGCAAAACTGGGTTAGAAATGGACACAAATGGTTAAAAAGAGTTAGAGAGGTGCAAAACGGGTAGAAATGGCCAAAAATGGCTTGAAGGGAGTTAAAAATAGCTCAAAGTGGGTTAGAAATGGCCAAAGATCGGTTAAGAAGGGGTAGAGAAGCCCAAAAATGGGTTAGAGAAGGTTAAAACTGGGCCCAGATTTATTAGAGATGTGCAAAACCGGGTTAGAAAAGGAAAACTATGGCTTGAAACGGGTTGCAATTGGGAAAAAATGGTTTAGAAATAGCCAAACTTGCTTTGAAGATTTTTAGAGAAGAGCAAAATTGGGTTAGAAACGGCCAAAACCGGCTTAACAGTGATGAGAGAAGTGCAAAACCGTGTTAGAAATGGCCAAAAATGGCTTAAAACTGGAAAAGAACTTTGTTAGACAAGGCTAGAAATAGCTAAAAATGACTTCAAATGAGTTAGAAGTGAGTAAAAATAGGTTAGCAATGGTCAAAAATAGCTCAAAATGGGTGAGAAATGGGCAAAAGCAGTTTAGAAAAGGAAAAAAAAGGCTGAAAATTGGTTATAAAGTGACAAAATCGTTTAGAGAAGGAAAAAAATGGCTAAAACGCATTGAAAGTGGGCAAAAATGGTTTAGGAAGAGGAAAAAATGGCTTTATGAGGGATAGAGAGGTGCAAAACTGGGTTAGAGATGGACACAATTGGTTAAAAAGGGTTAGGGAGGTGCAAAACTGGGTTAGAAATGGACACAAATGGTTAAAAAGAGTTAGAGAGGTGCAAAACGGGTAGAAATGGCCAAAAATGGCTTGAAGGGAGTTAAAAATAGCTCAAAGTGGGTTAGAAATGGCCAAAGATCGGTTAAGAAGGGGTAGAGAAGCCCAAAAATGGGTTAGAGAAGGTTAAAACTGGGCCCAGATTTATTAGAGATGTGCAAAACCGGGTTAGAAAAGGAAAACTATGGCTTGAAACGGGTTGCAATTGGGAAAAAATGGTTTAGAAATAGCCAAACTTGCTTTGAAGATTTTTAGAGAAGAGCAAAATTGGGTTAGAAACGGCCAAAACCGGCTTAACAGTGATGAGAGAAGTGCAAAACCGTGTTAGAAATGGCCAAAAATGGCTTAAAACTGGAAAAGAACTTTGTTAGACAAGGCTAGAAATAGCTTAAAATGACTTCAAATGAGTTAGAAGTGAGTAAAAATAGGTTAGCAATGGTCAAAAATAGCTCAAAATGGGTGAGAAATGGGCAAAAGCAGTTTAGAAAAGGAAAAAAAAGGCTGAAAATTGGTTATAAAGTGACAAAATCGTTTAGAGAAGGAAAAAAATGGCTAAAACGCATTGAAAGTGGGCAAAAATGGTTTAGGAAGAGGAAAAAATGGCTTTATGAGGGATAGAGAGGTGCAAAACTGGGTTAGAGATGGACACAATTGGTTAAAAAGGGTTAGGGAGGTGCAAAACTGGGTTAGAAATGGACACAAACGGTTAAAAAGAGTTAGAGAGGTGCAAAACGGGTAGAAATGGCCAAAAATGGCTTGAAGGGAGTTAAAAATAGCTCAAAGTGGGTTAGAAATGGCCAAAGATCGGTTAAGAAGGGGTAGAGAAGCCCAAAAATGGGTTAGAGAAGGTTAAAACTGGGCCCAGATTTATTAGAGATGTGCAAAACCGGGTTAGAAAAGGAAAACTATGGCTTGAAACGGGTTGCAATTGGGAAAAAATGGTTTAGAAATAGCCAAACTTGCTTTGAAGATTTTTAGAGAAGAGCAAAATTGGGTTAGAAACGGCCAAAACCGGCTTAACAGTGATGAGAGAAGTGCAAAACCGTGTTAGAAATGGCCAAAAATGGCTTAAAACTGGAAAAGAACTTTGTTAGACAAGGCTAGAAATAGCTAAAAATGACTTCAAATGAGTTAGAAGTGAGTAAAAATAGGTTAGCAATGGTCAAAAATAGCTCAAAATGGGTGAGAAATGGGCAAAAGCAGTTTAGAAAAGGAAAAAAAAGGCTGAAAATTGGTTATAAAGTGACAAAATCGTTTAGAGAAGGAAAAAAATGGCTAAAACGCATTGAAAGTGGGCAAAAATGGTTTAGGAAGAGGAAAAAATGGCTTTATGAGGGATAGAGAGGTGCAAAACTGGGTTAGAGATGGACACAATTGGTTAAAAAGGGTTAGGGAGGTGCAAAACTGGGTTAGAAATGGACACAAACGGTTAAAAAGAGTTAGAGAGGTGCAAAACGGGTAGAAATGGCCAAAAATGGCTTGAAGGGAGTTAAAAATAGCTCAAAGTGGGTTAGAAATGGCCAAAGATCGGTTAAGAAGGGGTAGAGAAGCCCAAAAATGGGTTAGAGAAGGTTAAAACTGGGCCCAGATTTATTAGAGATGTGCAAAACCGGGTTAGAAAAGGAAAACTATGGCTTGAAACGGGTTGCAATTGGGAAAAAATGGTTTAGAAATAGCCAAACTTGCTTTGAAGATTTTTAGAGAAGAGCAAAATTGGGTTAGAAACGGCCAAAACCGGCTTAACAATGATGAGAGAAGTGCAAAACCGTGTTAGAAATGGCCAAAAATGGCTTAAAACTGGAAAAGAACTTTGTTAGACAAGGCTAGAAATAGCTAAAAATGACTTCAAATGAGTTAGAAGTGAGTAAAAATAGGTTAGCAATGGTCAAAAATAGCTCAAAATGGGTGAGAAATGGGCAAAAGCAGTTTAGAAAAGGAAAAAAAAGGCTGAAAATAGGTTATAAAGTGACAAAATCGTTTAGAGAAGGAAAAAAATGGCTAAAACGCATTGAAAGTGGGCAAAAATGGTTTAGGAAGAGGAAAAAATGGCTTTATGAGGGATAGAGAGGTGCAAAACTGGGTTAGAGATGGACACAATTGGTTAAAAAGGGTTAGGGAGGTGCAAAACTGGGTTAGAAATGGACACAAACGGTTAAAAAGAGTTAGAGAGGTGCAAAACGGGTAGAAATGGCCAAAAATGGCTTGAAGGGAGTTAAAAATAGCTCAAAGTGGGTTAGAAATGGCCAAAGATCGGTTAAGAAGGGGTAGAGAAGCCCAAAAATGGGTTAGAGAAGGTTAAAACTGGGCCCAGATTTATTAGAGATGTGCAAAACCGGGTTAGAAAAGGAAAACTATGGCTTGAAACGGGTTGCAATTGGGAAAAAATGGTTTAGAAATAGCCAAACTTGCTTTGAAGATTCTTAGAGAAGAGCAAAATTGGGTTAGAAACGGCCAAAACCGGCTTAACAATGATGAGAGAAGTGCAAAACCGTGTTAGAAATGGCCAAAAATGGCTTAAAACTGGAAAAGAACTTTGTTAGACAAGGCTAGAAATAGCTAAAAATGACTTCAAATGAGTTAGAAGTGAGTAAAAATAGGTTAGCAATGGTCAAAAATAGCTCAAAATGGGTGAGAAATGGGCAAAAGCAGTTTAGAAAAGGAAAAAAAAGGCTGAAAATTGGTTATAAAGTGACAAAATCGTTTAGAGAAGGAAAAAAATGGCTAAAACGCGTTGAAAGTGGGCAAAAATGGTTTAGGAAGAGGAAAAAATGGCTTTATGAGGGATAGAGAGGTGCAAAACTGGGTTAGAGATGGACACAATTGGTTAAAAAGGGTTAGGGAGGTGCAAAACTGGGTTAGAAATGGACACAAATGGTTAAAAAGTTAGAGAGGTGCAAAACGGGTAGAAATGGCCAAAAATGGCTTGAAGGGAGTTAAAAATAGCTCAAAGTGGGTTAGAAATGGCCAAAGATCGGTTAAGAAGGGGTAGAGAAGCCCAAAAATGGGTTAGAGAAGGTTAAAACTGGGCCCAGATTTATTAGAGATGTGCAAAACCGGGTTAGAAAAGGAAAACTATGGCTTGAAACGGGTTGCAATTGGGAAAAAATGGTTTAGAAATAGCCAAACTTGCTTTGAAGATTTTTAGAGAAGAGCAAAATTGGGTTAGAAACGGCCAAAACCGGCTTAACAGTGATGAGAGAAGTGCAAAACCGTGTTAGAAATGGCCAAAAATGGCTTAAAACTGGAAAAGAACTTTGTTAGACAAGGCTAGAAATAGCTAAAAATGACTTCAAATGAGTTAGAAGTGAGTAAAAATAGGTTAGCAATGGTCAAAAATAGCTCAAAATGGGTGAGAAATGGGCAAAAGCAGTTTAGAAAAGGAAA
Source organism: Melopsittacus undulatus (assembly GCF_012275295.1). NCBI lineage: Eukaryota > Metazoa > Chordata > Aves > Psittaciformes > Psittaculidae > Melopsittacus > Melopsittacus undulatus. The sequence goes on from NW_022994202.1 coordinate 44,969, forward strand.
AAAAAGGCTGAAAATTGGTTATAAAGTGACAAAATCGTTTAGAGAAGGAAAAAAATGGCTAAAACGCATTGAAAGTGGGCAAAAATGGTTTAGGAAGAGGAAAAAATGGCTTTATGAGGGATAGAGAGGTGCAAAACTGGGTTAGAGATGGACACAATTGGTTAAAAAGGGTTAGGGAGGTGCAAAACTGGGTTAGAAATGGACACAAATGGTTAAAAAGAGTTAGAGAGGTGCAAAACGGGTAGAAATGGCCAAAAATGGCTTGAAGGGAGTTAAAAATAGCTCAAAGTGGGTTAGAAATGGCCAAAGATCGGTTAAGAAGGGGTAGAGAAGCCCAAAAATGGGTTAGAGAAGGTTAAAACTGGGCCCAGATTTATTAGAGATGTGCAAAACCGGGTTAGAAAAGGAAAACTATGGCTTGAAACGGGTTGCAATTGGGAAAAAATGGTTTAGAAATAGCCAAACTTGCTTTGAAGATTTTTAGAGAAGAGCAAAATTGGGTTAGAAACGGCCAAAACCGGCTTAACAATGATGAGAGAAGTGCAAAACCGTGTTAGAAATGGCCAAAAATGGCTTAAAACTGGAAAAGAACTTTGTTAGACAAGGCTAGAAATAGCTTAAAATGACTTCAAATGAGTTAGAAGTGAGTAAAAATAGGTTAGCAATGGTCAAAAATAGCTCAAAATGGGTGAGAAATGGGCAAAAGCAGTTTAGAAAAGGAAAAAAAAGGCTGAAAATTGGTTATAAAGTGACAAAATCGTTTAGAGAAGGAAAAAAATGGCTAAAACGCGTTGAAAGTGGGCAAAAATGGTTTAGGAAGAGGAAAAAATGGCTTTATGAGGGATAGAGAGGTGCAAAACTGGGTTAGAGATGGACACAATTGGTTAAAAAGGGTTAGGGAGGTGCAAAACTGGGTTAGAAATGGACACAAATGGTTAAAAAGAGTTAGAGAGGTGCAAAACGGGTAGAAATGGCCAAAAATGGCTTGAAGGGAGTTAAAAATAGCTCAAAGTGGGTTAGAAATGGCCAAAGATCGGTTAAGAAGGGGTAGAGAAGCCCAAAAATGGGTTAGAGAAGGTTAAAACTGGGCCCAGATTTATTAGAGATGTGCAAAACCGGGTTAGAAAAGGAAAACTATGGCTTGAAACGGGTTGCAATTGGGAAAAAATGGTTTAGAAATAGCCAAACTTGCTTTGAAGATTTTTAGAGAAGAGCAAAATTGGGTTAGAAACGGCCAAAACCGGCTTAACAGTGATGAGAGAAGTGCAAAACCGTGTTAGAAATGGCCAAAAATGGCTTAAAACTGGAAAAGAACTTTGTTAGACAAGGCTAGAAATAGCTAAAAATGACTTCAAATGAGTTAGAAGTGAGTAAAAATAGGTTAGCAATGGTCAAAAATAGCTCAAAATGGGTGAGAAATGGGCAAAAGCAGTTTAGAAAAGGAAAAAAAAGGCTGAAAATTGGTTATAAAGTGACAAAATCGTTTAGAGAAGGAAAAAAATGGCTAAAACGCATTGAAAGTGGGCAAAAATGGTTTAGGAAGAGGAAAAAATGGCTTTATGAGGGATAGAGAGGTGCAAAACTGGGTTAGAGATGGACACAATTGGTTAAAAAGGGTTAGGGAGGTGCAAAACTGGGTTAGAAATGGACACAAATGGTTAAAAAGAGTTAGAGAGGTGCAAAACGGGTAGAAATGGCCAAAAATGGCTTGAAGGGAGTTAAAAATAGCTCAAAGTGGGTTAGAAATGGCCAAAGATCGGTTAAGAAGGGGTAGAGAAGCCCAAAAATGGGTTAGAGAAGGTTAAAACTGGGCCCAGATTTATTAGAGATGTGCAAAACCGGGTTAGAAAAGGAAAACTATGGCTTGAAACGGGTTGCAATTGGGAAAAAATGGTTTAGAAATAGCCAAACTTGCTTTGAAGATTTTTAGAGAAGAGCAAAATTGGGTTAGAAACGGCCAAAACCGGCTTAACAGTGATGAGAGAAGTGCAAAACCGTGTTAGAAATGGCCAAAAATGGCTTAAAACTGGAAAAGAACTTTGTTAGACAAGGCTAGAAATAGCTAAAAATGACTTCAAATGAGTTAGAAGTGAGTAAAAATAGGTTAGCAATGGTCAAAAATAGCTCAAAATGGGTGAGAAATGGGCAAAAGCAGTTTAGAAAAGGAAAAAAAAGGCTGAAAATTGGTTATAAAGTGACAAAATCGTTTAGAGAAGGAAAAAAATGGCTAAAACGCATTGAAAGTGGGCAAAAATGGTTTAGGAAGAGGAAAAAATGGCTTTATGAGGGATAGAGAGGTGCAAAACTGGGTTAGAGATGGACACAATTGGTTAAAAAGGGTTAGGGAGGTGCAAAACTGGGTTAGAAATGGACACAAATGGTTAAAAAGAGTTAGAGAGGTGCAAAACGGGTAGAAATGGCCAAAAATGGCTTGAAGGGAGTTAAAAATAGCTCAAAGTGGGTTAGAAATGGCCAAAGATCGGTTAAGAAGGGGTAGAGAAGCCCAAAAATGGGTTAGAGAAGGTTAAAACTGGGCCCAGATTTATTAGAGATGTGCAAAACCGGGTTAGAAAAGGAAAACTATGGCTTGAAACGGGTTGCAATTGGGAAAAAATGGTTTAGAAATAGCCAAACTTGCTTTGAAGATTTTTAGAGAAGAGCAAAATTGGGTTAGAAACGGCCAAAACCGGCTTAACAGTGATGAGAGAAGTGCAAAACCGTGTTAGAAATGGCCAAAAATGGCTTAAAACTGGAAAAGAACTTTGTTAGACAAGGCTAGAAATAGCTAAAAATGACTTCAAATGAGTTAGAAGTGAGTAAAAATAGGTTAGCAATGGTCAAAAATAGCTCAAAATGGGTGAGAAATGGGCAAAAGCAGTTTAGAAAAGGAAAAAAAAGGCTGAAAATTGGTTATAAAGTGACAAAATCGTTTAGAGAAGGAAAAAAATGGCTAAAACGCATTGAAAGTGGGCAAAAATGGTTTAGGAAGAGGAAAAAATGGCTTTATGAGGGATAGAGAGGTGCAAAACTGGGTTAGAGATGGACACAATTGGTTAAAAAGGGTTAGGGAGGTGCAAAACTGGGTTAGAAATGGACACAAACGGTTAAAAAGAGTTAGAGAGGTGCAAAACGGGTAGAAATGGCCAAAAATGGCTTGAAGGGAGTTAAAAATAGCTCAAAGTGGGTTAGAAATGGCCAAAGATCGGTTAAGAAGGGGTAGAGAAGCCCAAAAATGGGTTAGAGAAGGTTAAAACTGGGCCCAGATTTATTAGAGATGTGCAAAACCGGGTTAGAAAAGGAAAACTATGGCTTGAAACGGGTTGCAATTGGGAAAAAATGGTTTAGAAATAGCCAAACTTGCTTTGAAGATTCTTAGAGAAGAGCAAAATTGGGTTAGAAACGGCCAAAACCGGCTTAACAGTGATGAGAGAAGTGCAAAACCGTCTTAGAAATGGCCAAAAATGGCTTAAAACTGGAAAAGAACTTTGTTAGACAAGGCTAGAAATAGCTTAAAATGACTTCAAATGAGTTAGAAGTGAGTAAAAATAGGTTAGCAATGGTCAAAAATAGCTCAAAATGGGTGAGAAATGGGCAAAAGCAGTTTAGAAAAGAAAAAAAAAAGGCTGAAAATTGGTTATAAAGTGACAAAATCGTTTAGAGAAGGAAAAAAATGGCTAAAACGCATTGAAAGTGGGCAAAAATGGTTTAGGAAGAGGAAAAAATGGCTTTATGAGGGATAGAGAGGTGCAAAACTGGGTTAGAGATGGACACAATTGGTTAAAAAGGGTTAGGGAGGTGCAAAACTGGGTTAGAAATGGACACAAATGGTTAAAAAGAGTTAGAGAGGTGCAAAACGGGTAGAAATGGCCAAAAATGGCTTGAAGGGAGTTAAAAATAGCTCAAAGTGGGTTAGAAATGGCCAAAGATCGGTTAAGAAGGGGTAGAGAAGCCCAAAAATGGGTTAGAGAAGGTTAAAACTGGGCCCAGATTTATTAGAGATGTGCAAAACCGGGTTAGAAAAGGAAAACTATGGCTTGAAACGGGTTGCAATTGGGAAAAAATGGTTTAGAAATAGCCAAACTTGCTTTGAAGATTTTTAGAGAAGAGCAAAATTGGGTTAGAAACGGCCAAAACCGGCTTAACAGTGATGAGAGAAGTGCAAAACCGTCTTAGAAATGGCCAAAAATGGCTTAAAACTGGAAAAGAACTTTGTTAGACAAGGCTAGAAATAGCTAAAAATGACTTCAAATGAGTTAGAAGTGAGTAAAAATAGGTTAGCAATGGTCAAAAATAGCTCAAAATGGGTGAGAAATGGGCAAAAGCAGTTTAGAAAAGGAAAAAAAAGGCTGAAAATTGGTTATAAAGTGACAAAATCGTTTAGAGAAGGAAAAAAATGGCTAAAACGCATTGAAAGTGGGCAAAAATGGTTTAGGAAGAGGAAAAAATGGCTTTATGAGGGATAGAGAGGTGCAAAACTGGGTTAGAGATGGACACAATTGGTTAAAAAGGGTTAGGGAGGTGCAAAACTGGGTTAGAAATGGACACAAATGGTTAAAAAGGTTAGAGAGGTGCAAAACGGGTAGAAATGGCCAAAAATGGCTTGAAGGGAGTTAAAAATAGCTCAAAGTGGGTTAGAAATGGCCAAAGATCGGTTAAGAAGGGGTAGAGAAGCCCAAAAATGGGTTAGAGAAGGTTAAAACTGGGCCCAGATTTATTAGAGATGTGCAAAACCGGGTTAGAAAAGGAAAACTATGGCTTGAAACGGGTTGCAATTGGGAAAAAATGGTTTAGAAATAGCCAAACTTGCTTTGAAGATTTTTAGAGAAGAGCAAAATTGGGTTAGAAACGGCCAAAACCGGCTTAACAGTGATGAGAGAAGTGCAAAACCGTGTTAGAAATGGCCAAAAATGGCTTAAAACTGGAAAAGAACTTTGTTAGACAAGGCTAGAAATAGCTAAAAATGACTTCAAATGAGTTAGAAGTGAGTAAAAATAGGTTAGCAATGGTCAAAAATAGCTCAAAATGGGTGAGAAATGGGCAAAAGCAGTTTAGAAAAGGAAAAAAAAGGCTGAAAATTGGTTATAAAGTGACAAAATCGTTTAGAGAAGGAAAAAAATGGCTAAAACGCATTGAAAGTGGGCAAAAATGGTTTAGGAAGAGGAAAAAATGGCTTTATGAGGGATAGAGAGGTGCAAAACTGGGTTAGAGATGGACACAATTGGTTAAAAAGGGTTAGGGAGGTGCAAAACTGGGTTAGAAATGGACACAAATGGTTAAAAAGAGTTAGAGAGGTGCAAAACGGGTAGAAATGGCCAAAAATGGCTTGAAGGGAGTTAAAAATAGCTCAAAGTGGGTTAGAAATGGCCAAAGATCGGTTAAGAAGGGGTAGAGAAGCCCAAAAATGGGTTAGAGAAGGTTAAAACTGGGCCCAGATTTATTAGAGATGTGCAAAACCGGGTTAGAAAAGGAAAACTATGGCTTGAAACGGGTTGCAATTGGGAAAAAATGGTTTAGAAATAGCCAAACTTGCTTTGAAGATTTTTAGAGAAGAGCAAAATTGGGTTAGAAACGGCCAAAACCGGCTTAACAGTGATGAGAGAAGTGCAAAACCGTGTTAGAAATGGCCAAAAATGGCTTAAAACTGGAAAAGAACTTTGTTAGACAAGGCTAGAAATAGCTAAAAATGACTTCAAATGAGTTAGAAGTGAGTAAAAATAGGTTAGCAATGGTCAAAAATAGCTCAAAATGGGTGAGAAATGGGCAAAAGCAGTTTAGAAAAGGAAAAAAAAGGCTGAAAATTGGTTATAAAGTGACAAAATCGTTTAGAGAAGGAAAAAAATGGCTAAAACGCATTGAAAGTGGGCAAAAATGGTTTAGGAAGAGGAAAAAATGGCTTTATGAGGGAGAGAGAGGTGCAAAACTGGGTTAGAGATGGACACAATTGGTTAAAAAGGGTTAGGGAGGTGCAAAACTGGGTTAGAAATGGACACAAACGGTTAAAAAGAGTTAGAGAGGTGCAAAACGGGTAGAAATGGCCAAAAATGGCTTGAAGGGAGTTAAAAATAGCTCAAAGTGGGTTAGAAATGGCCAAAGATCGGTTAAGAAGGGGTAGAGAAGCCCAAAAATGGGTTAGAGAAGGTTAAAACTGGGCCCAGATTTATTAGAGATGTGCAAAACCGGGTTAGAAAAGGAAAACTATGGCTTGAAACGGGTTGCAATTGGGAAAAAATGGTTTAGAAATAGCCAAACTTGCTTTGAAGATTTTTAGAGAAGAGCAAAATTGGGTTAGAAACGGCCAAAACCGGCTTAACAGTGATGAGAGAAGTGCAAAACCGTGTTAGAAATGGCCAAAAATGGCTTAAAACTGGAAAAGAACTTTGTTAGACAAGGCTAGAAATAGCTAAAAATGACTTCAAATGAGTTAGAAGTGAGTAAAAATAGGTTAGCAATGGTCAAAAATAGCTCAAAATGGGTGAGAAATGGGCAAAAGCAGTTTAGAAAAGGAAAAAAAAGGCTGAAAATTGGTTATAAAGTGACAAAATCGTTTAGAGAAGGAAAAAAATGGCTAAAACGCATTGAAAGTGGGCAAAAATGGTTTAGGAAGAGGAAAAAATGGCTTTATGAGGGATAGAGAGGTGCAAAACTGGGTTAGAGATGGACACAATTGGTTAAAAAGGGTTAGGGAGGTGCAAAACTGGGTTAGAAATGGACACAAATGGTTAAAAAGAGTTAGAGAGGTGCAAAACGGGTAGAAATGGCCAAAAATGGCTTGAAGGGAGTTAAAAATAGCTCAAAGTGGGTTAGAAATGGCCAAAGATCGGTTAAGAAGGGGTAGAGAAGCCCAAAAATGGGTTAGAGAAGGTTAAAACTGGGCCCAGATTTATTAGAGATGTGCAAAACCGGGTTAGAAAAGGAAAACTATGGCTTGAAACGGGTTGCAATTGGGAAAAAATGGTTTAGAAATAGCCAAACTTGCTTTGAAGATTTTTAGAGAAGAGCAAAATTGGGTTAGAAACGGCCAAAACCGGCTTAACAGTGATGAGAGAAGTGCAAAACCGTGTTAGAAATGGCCAAAAATGGCTTAAAACTGGAAAAGAACTTTGTTAGACAAGGCTAGAAATAGCTAAAAATGACTTCAAATGAGTTAGAAGTGAGTAAAAATAGGTTAGCAATGGTCAAAAATAGCTCAAAATGGGTGAGAAATGGGCAAAAGCAGTTTAGAAAAGGAAAAAAAAGGCTGAAAATTGGTTATAAAGTGACAAAATCGTTTAGAGAAGGAAAAAAATGGCTAAAACGCATTGAAAGCGGGCAAAAATGGTTTAGGAAGAGGAAAAAATGGCTTTATGAGGGATAGAGAGGTGCAAAACTGGGTTAGAGATGGACACAATTGGTTAAAAAGGGTTAGGGAGGTGCAAAACTGGGTTAGAAATGGACACAAATGGTTAAAAAGAGTTAGAGAGGTGCAAAACGGGTAGAAATGGCCAAAAATGGCTTGAAGGGAGTTAAAAATAGCTCAAAGTGGGTTAGAAATGGCCAAAGATCGGTTAAGAAGGGGTAGAGAAGCCCAAAAATGGGTTAGAGAAGGTTAAAACTGGGCCCAGATTTATTAGAGATGTGCAAAACCGGGTTAGAAAAGGAAAACTATGGCTTGAAACGGGTTGCAATTGGGAAAAAATGGTTTAGAAATAGCCAAACTTGCTTTGAAGATTTTTAGAGAAGAGCAAAATTGGGTTAGAAACGGCCAAAACCGGCTTAACAGTGATGAGAGAAGTGCAAAACCGTGTTAGAAATGGCCAAAAATGGCTTAAAACTGGAAAAGAACTTTGTTAGACAAGGCTAGAAATAGCTAAAAATGACTTCAAATGAGTTAGAAGTGAGTAAAAATAGGTTAGCAATGGTCAAAAATAGCTCAAAATGGGTGAGAAATGGGCAAAAGCAGTTTAGAAAAGGAAAAAAAAGGCTGAAAATAGGTTATAAAGTGACAAAATTGTTTAGAGAAGGAAAAAAATGGCTAAAACGCATTGAAAGTGGGCAAAAATGGTTTAGGAAGAGGAAAAAATGGCTTTATGAGGGATAGAGAGGTGCAAAACTGGGTTAGAGATGGACACAATTGGTTAAAAAGGGTTAGGGAGGTGCAAAACTGGGTTAGAAATGGACACAAATGGTTAAAAAGAGTTAGAGAGGTGCAAAACGGGTAGAAATGGCCAAAAATGGCTTGAAGGGAGTTAAAAATAGCTCAAAGTGGGTTAGAAATGGCCAAAGATCGGTTAAGAAGGGGTAGAGAAGCCCAAAAATGGGTTAGAGAAGGTTAAAACTGGGCCCAGATTTATTAGAGATGTGCAAAACCGGGTTAGAAAAGGAAAACTATGGCTTGAAACGGGTTGCAATTGGGAAAAAATGGTTTAGAAATAGCCAAACTTGCTTTGAAGATTTTTAGAGAAGAGCAAAATTGGGTTAGAAACGGCCAAAAACGGCTTAACAGTGATGAGAGAAGTGCAAAACCGTGTTAGAAATGGCCAAAAATGGCTTAAAACTGGAAAAGAACTTTGTTAGACAAGGCTAGAAATAGCTAAAAATGACTTCAAATGAGTTAGAAGTGAGTAAAAATAGGTTAGCAATGGTCAAAAATAGCTCAAAATGGGTGAGAAATGGGCAAAAGCAGTTTAGAAAAGGAAAAAAAAGGCTGAAAATTGGTTATAAAGTGACAAAATCGTTTAGAGAAGGAAAAAAATGGCTAAAACGCATTGAAAGTGGGCAAAAATGGTTTAGGAAGAGGAAAAAATGGCTTTATGAGGGATAGAGAGGTGCAAAACTGGGTTAGAGATGGACACAATTGGTTAAAAAGGGTTAGGGAGGTGCAAAACTGGGTTAGAAATGGACACAAATGGTTAAAAAGAGTTAGAGAGGTGCAAAACGGGTAGAAATGGCCAAAAATGGCTTGAAGGGAGTTAAAAATAGCTCAAAGTGGGTTAGAAATGGCCAAAGATCGGTTAAGAAGGGGTAGAGAAGCCCAAAAATGGGTTAGAGAAGGTTAAAACTGGGCCCAGATTTATTAGAGATGTGCAAAACCGGGTTAGAAAAGGAAAACTATGGCTTGAAACGGGTTGCAATTGGGAAAAAATGGTTTAGAAATAGCCAAACTTGCTTTGAAGATTTTTAGAGAAGAGCAAAATTGGGTTAGAAACGGCCAAAACCGGCTTAACAATGATGAGAGAAGTGCAAAACCGTGTTAGAAATGGCCAAAAATGGCTTAAAACTGGAAAAGAACTTTGTTAGACAAGGCTAGAAATAGCTAAAAATGACTTCAAATGAGTTAGAAGTGAGTAAAAATAGGTTAGCAATGGTCAAAAATAGCTCAAAATGGGTGAGAAATGGGCAAAAGCAGTTTAGAAAAGGAAAAAAAAGGCTGAAAATTGGTTATAAAGTGACAAAATCGTTTAGAGAAGGAAAAAAATGGCTAAAACACATTGAAAGTGGGCAAAAATGGTTTAGGAAGAGGAAAAAATGGCTTTATGAGGGATAGAGAGGTGCAAAACTGGGTTAGAGATGGACACAATTGGTTAAAAAGGGTTAGGGAGGTGCAAAACTGGGTTAGAAATTGACACAAACGGTTAAAAAGAGTTAGAGAGGTGCAAAACGGGTAGAAATGGCCAAAAATGGCTTGAAGGGAGTTAAAAATAGCTCAAAGTGGGTTAGAAATGGCCAAAGATCGGTTAAGAAGGGGTAGAGAAGCCCAAAAATGGGTTAGAGAAGGTTAAAACTGGGCCCAGATTTATTAGAGATGTGCAAAACCGGGTTAGAAAAGGAAAACTATGGCTTGAAACGGGTTGCAATTGGGAAAAAATGGTTTAGAAATAGCCAAACTTGCTTTGAAGATTTTTAGAGAAGAGCAAAATTGGGTTAGAAACGGCCAAAACCGGCTTAACAGTGATGAGAGAAGTGCAAAACCGTGTTAGAAATGGCCAAAAATGGCTTAAAACTGGAAAAGAACTTTGTTAGACAAGGCTAGAAATAGCTAAAAATGACTTCAAATGAGTTAGAAGTGAGTAAAAATAGGTTAGCAATGGTCAAAAATAGCTCAAAATGGGTGAGAAATGGGCAAAAGCAGTTTAGAAAAGGAAAAAAAAGGCTGAAAATTGGTTATAAAGTGACAAAATCGTTTAGAGAAGGAAAAAAATGGCTAAAACGCATTGAAAGTGGGCAAAAATGGTTTAGGAAGAGGAAAAAATGGCTTTATGAGGGATAGAGAGGTGCAAAACTGGGTTAGAGATGGACACAATTGGTTAAAAAGGGTTAGGGAGGTGCAAAACTGGGTTAGAAATGGACACAAATGGTTAAAAAGAGTTAGAGAGGTGCAAAACGGGTAGAAATGGCCAAAAATGGCTTGAAGGGAGTTAAAAATAGCTCAAAGTGGGTTAGAAATGGCCAAAGATCGGTTAAGAAGGGGTAGAGAAGCCCAAAAATGGGTTAGAGAAGGTTAAAACTGGGCCCAGATTTATTAGAGATGTGCAAAACCGGGTTAGAAAAGGAAAACTATGGCTTGAAACGGGTTGCAATTGGGAAAAAATGGTTTAGAAATAGCCAAACTTGCTTTGAAGATTTTTAGAGAAGAGCAAAATTGGGTTAGAAACGGCCAAAACCGGCTTAACAGTGATGAGAGAAGTGCAAAACCGTGTTAGAAATGGCCAAAAATGGCTTAAAACTGGAAAAGAACTTTGTTAGACAAGGCTAGAAATAGCTAAAAATGACTTCAAATGAGTTAGAAGTGAGTAAAAATAGGTTAGCAATGGTCAAAAATAGCTCAAAATGGGTGAGAAATGGGCAAAAGCAGTTTAGAAAAGGAAAAAAAAGGCTGAAAATTGGTTATAAAGTGACAAAATCGTTTAGAGAAGGAAAAAAATGGCTAAAACGCATTGAAAGTGGGCAAAAATGGTTTAGGAAGAGGAAAAAATGGCTTTATGAGGGATAGAGAGGTGCAAAACTGGGTTAGAGATGGACACAATTGGTTAAAAAGGGTTAGGGAGGTGCAAAACTGGGTTAGAAATGGACACAAATGGTTAAAAAGAGTTAGAGAGGTGCAAAACGGGTAGAAATGGCCAAAAATGGCTTGAAGGGAGTTAAAAATAGCTCAAAGTGGGTTAGAAATGGCCAAAGATCGGTTAAGAAGGGGTAGAGAAGCCCAAAAATGGGTTAGAGAAGGTTAAAACTGGGCCCAGATTTATTAGAGATGTGCAAAACCGGGTTAGAAAAGGAAAACTATGGCTTGAAACGGGTTGCAATTGGGAAAAAATGGTTTAGAAATAGCCAAACTTGCTTTGAAGATTTTTAGAGAAGAGCAAAATTGGGTTAGAAACGGCCAAAACCGGCTTAACAGTGATGAGAGAAGTGCAAAACCGTGTTAGAAATGGCCAAAAATGGCTTAAAACTGGAAAAGAACTTTGTTAGACAAGGCTAGAAATAGCTAAAAATGACTTCAAATGAGTTAGAAGTGAGTAAAAATAGGTTAGCAATGGTCAAAAATAGCTCAAAATGGGTGAGAAATGGGCAAAAGCAGTTTAGAAAAGGAAAAAAAAGGCTGAAAATTGGTTATAAAGTGACAAAATCGTTTAGAGAAGGAAAAAAATGGCTAAAACGCATTGAAAGTGGGCAAAAATGGTTTAGGAAGAGGAAAAAATGGCTTTATGAGGGATAGAGAGGTGCAAAACTGGGTTAGAGATGGACACAATTGGTTAAAAAGGGTTAGGGAGGTGCAAAACTGGGTTAGAAATGGACACAAATGGTTAAAAAGAGTTAGAGAGGTGCAAAACGGGTAGAAATGGCCAAAAATGGCTTGAAGGGAGTTAAAAATAGCTCAAAGTGGGTTAGAAATGGCCAAAGATCGGTTAAGAAGGGGTAGAGAAGCCCAAAAATGGGTTAGAGAAGGTTAAAACTGGGCCCAGATTTATTAGAGATGTGCAAAACCGGGTTAGAAAAGGAAAACTATGGCTTGAAACGGGTTGCAATTGGGAAAAAATGGTTTAGAAATAGCCAAACTTGCTTTGAAGATTCTTAGAGAAGAGCAAAATTGGGTTAGAAACGGCCAAAACCGGCTTAACAGTGATGAGAGAAGTGCAAAACCGTGTTAGAAATGGCCAAAAATGGCTTAAAACTGGAAAAGAACTTTGTTAGACAAGGCTAGAAATAGCTAAAAATGACTTCAAATGAGTTAGAAGTGAGTAAAAATAGGTTAGCAATGGTCAAAAATAGCTCAAAATGGGTGAGAAATGGGCAAAAGCAGTTTAGAAAAGGAAAAAAAAAGCTGAAAATTGGTTATAAAGTGACAAAATCGTTTAGAGAAGGAAAAAAATGGCTAAAACGCATTGAAAGCGGGCAAAAATGGTTTAGGAAGAGGAAAAAATGGCTTTATGAGGGATAGAGAGGTGCAAAACTGGGTTAGAGATGGACACAATTGGTTAAAAAGGGTTAGGGAGGTGCAAAACTGGGTTAGAAATGGACACAAACGGTTAAAAAGAGTTAGAGAGGTGCAAAACGGGTAGAAATGGCCAAAAATGGCTTGAAGGGAGTTAAAAATAGCTCAAAGTGGGTTAGAAATGGCCAAAGATCGGTTAAGAAGGGGTAGAGAAGCCCAAAAATGGGTTAGAGAAGGTTAAAACTGGGCCCAGATTTATTAGAGATGTGCAAAACCGGGTTAGAAAAGGAAAACTATGGCTTGAAACGGGTTGCAATTGGGAAAAAATGGTTTAGAAATAGCCAAACTTGCTTTGAAGATTTTTAGAGAAGAGCAAAATTGGGTTAGAAACGGCCAAAACCGGCTTAACAGTGATGAGAGAAGTGCAAAACCGTGTTAGAAATGGCCAAAAATGGCTTAAAACTGGAAAAGAACTTTGTTAGACAAGGCTAGAAATAGCTAAAAATGACTTCAAATGAGTTAGAAGTGAGTAAAAATAGGTTAGCAATGGTCAAAAATAGCTCAAAATGGGTGAGAAATGGGCAAAAGCAGTTTAGAAAAGGAAAAAAAAGGCTGAAAATAGGTTATAAAGTGACAAAATCGTTTAGAGAAGGAAAAAAATGGCTAAAACGCATTGAAAGTGGGCAAAAATGGTTTAGGAAGAGGAAAAAATGGCTTTATGAGGGATAGAGAGGTGCAAAACTGGGTTAGAGATGGACACAATTGGTTAAAAAGGGTTAGGGAGGTGCAAAACTGGGTTAGAAATGGACACAAACGGTTAAAAAGAGTTAGAGAGGTGCAAAACGGGTAGAAATGGCCAAAAATGGCTTGAAGGGAGTTAAAAATAGCTCAAAGTGGGTTAGAAATGGCCAAAGATCGGTTAAGAAGGGGTAGAGAAGCCCAAAAATGGGTTAGAGAAGGTTAAAACTGGGCCCAGATTTATTAGAGATGTGCAAAACCGGGTTAGAAAAGGAAAACTATGGCTTGAAACGGGTTGCAATTGGGAAAAAATGGTTTAGAAATAGCCAAACTTGCTTTGAAGATTTTTAGAGAAGAGCAAAATTGGGTTAGAAACGGCCAAAACCGGCTTAACAGTGATGAGAGAAGTGCAAAACCGTGTTAGAAATGGCCAAAAATGGCTTAAAACTGGAAAAGAACTTTGTTAGACAAGGCTAGAAATAGCTAAAAATGACTTCAAATGAGTTAGAAGTGAGTAAAAATAGGTTAGCAATGGTCAAAAATAGCTCAAAATGGGTGAGAAATGGGCAAAAGCAGTTTAGAAAAGGAAAAAAAAGGCTGAAAATTGGTTATAAAGTGACAAAATCGTTTAGAGAAGGAAAAAAATGGCTAAAACGCATTGAAAGTGGGCAAAAATGGTTTAGGAAGAGGAAAAAATGGCTTTATGAGGGATAGAGAGGTGCAAAACTGGGTTAGAGATGGACACAATTGGTTAAAAAGGGTTAGGGAGGTGCAAAACTGGGTTAGAAATGGACACAAATGGTTAAAAAGAGTTAGAGAGGTGCAAAACGGGTAGAAATGGCCAAAAATGGCTTGAAGGGAGTTAAAAATAGCTCAAAGTGGGTTAGAAATGGCCAAAGATCGGTTAAGAAGGGGTAGAGAAGCCCAAAAATGGGTTAGAGAAGGTTAAAACTGGGCCCAGATTTATTAGAGATGTGCAAAACCGGGTTAGAAAAGGAAAACTATGGCTTGAAACGGGTTGCAATTGGGAAAAAATGGTTTAGAAATAGCCAAACTTGCTTTGAAGATTTTTAGAGAAGAGCAAAATTGGATTAGAAACGGCCAAAAACGGCTTAACAGTGATGAGAGAAGTGCAAAACCGTGTTAGAAATGGCCAAAAATGGCTTAAAACTGGAAAAGAACTTTGTTAGACAAGGCTAGAAATAGCTAAAAATGACTTCAAATGAGTTAGAAGTGAGTAAAAATAGGTTAGCAATGGTCAAAAATAGCTCAAAATGGGTGAGAAATGGGCAAAAGCAGTTTAGAAAAGGAAAAAAAAGGCTGAAAATTGGTTATAAAGTGACAAAATTGTTTAGAGAAGGAAAAAAATGGCTAAAACGCATTGAAAGCGGGCAAAAATGGTTTAGGAAGAGGAAAAAATGGCTTTATGAGGGATAGAGAGGTGCAAAACTGGGTTAGAGATGGACACAATTGGTTAAAAAGGGTTAGGGAGGTGCAAAACTGGGTTAGAAATGGACACAAATGGTTAAAAAGGTTAGAGAGGTGCAAAACGGGTAGAAATGGCCAAAAATGGCTTGAAGGGAGTTAAAAATAGCTCAAAGTGGGTTAGAAATGGCCAAAGATCGGTTAAGAAGGGGTAGAGAAGCCCAAAAATGGGTTAGAGAAGGTTAAAACTGGGCCCAGATTTATTAGAGATGTGCAAAACCGGGTTAGAAAAGGAAAACTATGGCTTGAAACGGGTTGCAATTGGGAAAAAATGGTTTAGAAATAGCCAAACTTGCTTTGAAGATTTTTAGAGAAGAGCAAAATTGGGTTAGAAACGGCCAAAAACGGCTTAACAATGATGAGAGAAGTGCAAAACCGTGTTAGAAATGGCCAAAAATGGCTTAAAACTGGAAAAGAACTTTGTTAGACAAGGCTAGAAATAGCTAAAAATGACTTCAAATGAGTTAGAAGTGAGTAAAAATAGGTTAGCAATGGTCAAAAATAGCTCAAAATGGGTGAGAAATGGGCAAAAGCAGTTTAGAAAAGGAAAAAAAAGGCTGAAAATTGGTTATAAAGTGACAAAATCGTTTAGAGAAGGAAAAAAATGGCTAAAACGCATTGAAAGTGGGCAAAAATGGTTTAGGAAGAGGAAAAAATGGCTTTATGAGGGATAGAGAGGTGCAAATCTGGGTTAGAGATGGACACAATTGGTTAAAAAGGGTTAGGGAGGTGCAAAACTGGGTTAGAAATGGACACAAATGGTTAAAAAGAGTTAGAGAGGTGCAAAACGGGTAGAAATGGCCAAAAATGGCTTGAAGGGAGTTAAAAATAGCTCAAAGAGGGTTAGAAATGGCCAAAGATCGGTTAAGAAGGGGTAGAGAAGCCCAAAAATGGGTTAGAGAAGGTTAAAACTGGGCCCAGATTTATTAGAGATGTGCAAAACCGGGTTAGAAAAGGAAAACTATGGCTTGAAACGGGTTGCAATTGGGAAAAAATGGTTTAGAAATAGCCAAACTTGCTTTGAAGATTTTTAGAGAAGAGCAAAATTGGGTTAGAAATGGCCAAAACCGGCTTAACAGTGATGAGAGAAGTGCAAAACCGTGTTAGAAATGGCCAAAAATGGCTTAAAACTGGAAAAGAACTTTGTTAGACAAGGCTAGAAATAGCTAAAAATGACTTCAAATGAGTTAGAAGTGAGTAAAAATAGGTTAGCAATGGTCAAAAATAGCTCAAAATGGGTGAGAAATGGGCAAAAGCAGTTCAGAAAAGGAAAAAAAAGGCTGAAAATTGGTTATAAAGTGACAAAATCGTTTAGAGAAGGAAAAAAATGGCTAAAACGCATTGAAAGTGGGCAAAAATGGTTTAGGAAGAGGAAAAAATGGCTTTATGAGGGATAGAGAGGTGCAAAACTGGGTTAGAGATGGACACAATTGGTTAAAAAGGGTTAGGGAGGTGCAAAACTGGGTTAGAAATGGACACAAACGGTTAAAAAGAGTTAGAGAGGTGCAAAACGGGTAGAAATGGCCAAAAATGGCTTGAAGGGAGTTAAAAATAGCTCAAAGTGGGTTAGAAATGGCCAAAGATCGGTTAAGAAGGGGTAGAGAAGCCCAAAAATGGGTTAGAGAAGGTTAAAACTGGGCCCAGATTTATTAGAGATGTGCAAAACCGGGTTAGAAAAGGAAAACTATGGCTTGAAACGGGTTGCAATTGGGAAAAAATGGTTTAGAAATAGCCAAACTTGCTTTGAAGATTTTTAGAGAAGAGCAAAATTGGGTTAGAAATGGCCAAAACCGGCTTAACAATGATGAGAGAAGTGCAAAACCGTGTTAGAAATGGCCAAAAATGGCTTAAAACTGGAAAAGAACTTTGTTAGACAAGGCTAGAAATAGCTAAAAATGACTTCAAATGAGTTAGAAGTGAGTAAAAATAGGTTAGCAATGGTCAAAAATAGCTCAAAATGGGTGAGAAATGGGCAAAAGCAGTTTAGAAAAGGAAAAAAAAAGGCTGAAAATTGGTTATAAAGTGACAAAATCGTTTAGAGAAGGAAAAAAATGGCTAAAACGCATTGAAAGTGGGCAAAAATGGTTTAGGAAGAGGAAAAAATGGCTTTATGAGGGATAGAGAGGTGCAAAACTGGGTTAGAGATGGACACAATTGGTTAAAAAGGGTTAGGGAGGTGCAAAACTGGGTTAGAAATGGACACAAATGGTTAAAAAGAGTTAGAGAGGTGCAAAACGGGTAGAAATGGCCAAAAATGGCTTGAAGGGAGTTAAAAATAGCTCAAAGTGGGTTAGAAATGGCCAAAGATCGGTTAAGAAGGGGTAGAGAAGCCCAAAAATGGGTTAGAGAAGGTTAAAACTGGGCCCAGATTTATTAGAGATGTGCAAAACCGGGTTAGAAAAGGAAAACTATGGCTTGAAACGGGTTGCAATTGGGAAAAAATGGTTTAGAAATAGCCAAACTTGGTTTGAAGATTTTTAGAGAAGAGCAAAATTGGGTTAGAAACGGCCAAAACCGGCTTAACAGTGATGAGAGAAGTGCAAAACCGTGTTAGAAATGGCCAAAAATGGCTTAAAACTGGAAAAGAACTTTGTTAGACAAGGCTAGAAATAGCTAAAAATGACTTCAAATGAGTTAGAAGTGAGTAAAAATAGGTTAGCAATGGTCAAAAATAGCTCAAAATGGGTGAGAAATGGGCAAAAGCAGTTTAGAAAAGGAAAAAAAAAGGCTGAAAATTGGTTATAAAGTGACAAAATTGTTTAGAGAAGGAAAAAAATGGCTAAAACGCATTGAAAGTGGGCAAAAATGGTTTAGGAAGAGGAAAAAATGGCTTTATGAGGGATAGAGAGGTGCAAAACTGGGTTAGAGATGGACACAATTGGTTAAAAAGGGTTAGGGAGGTGCAAAACTGGGTTAGAAATGGACACAAATGGTTAAAAAGAGTTAGAGAGGTGCAAAACTGGGTTAGAAATGGACACAAATGGCTTGAAGGGAGTTAAAAATAGCTCAAAGTGGGTTAGAAATGGCCAAAGATCGGTTAAGAAGGGGTAGAGAAGCCCAAAAATGGGTTAGAGAAGGTTAAAACTGGGCCCAGATTTATTAGAGATGTGCAAAACCGGGTTAGAAAAGGAAAACTATGGCTTGAAACGGGTTGCAATTGGGAAAAAATGGTTTAGAAATAGCCAAACTTGCTTTGAAGATTTTTAGAGAAGAGCAAAATTGGGTTAGAAACGGCCAAAACCGGCTTAACAATGATGAGAGAAGTGCAAAACCGTGTTAGAAATGGCCAAAAATGGCTTAAAACTGGAAAAGAACTTTGTTAGACAAGGCTAGAAATAGCTTAAAATGACTTCAAATGAGTTAGAAGTGAGTAAAAATAGGTTAGCAATGGTCAAAAATAGCTCAAAATGGGTGAGAAATGGGCAAAAGCAGTTCAGAAAAGGAAAAAAAAGGCTGAAAATTGGTTATAAAGTGACAAAATCGTTTAGAGAAGGAAAAAAATGGCTAAAACGCATTGAAAGTGGGCAAAAATGGTTTAGGAAGAGGAAAAAATGGCTTTATGAGGGATAGAGAGGTGCAAAACTGGGTTAGAGATGGACACAATTGGTTAAAAAGGGTTAGGGAGGTGCAAAACTGGGTTAGAAATGGACACAAATGGTTAAAAAGAGTTAGAGAGGTGCAAAACGGGTAGAAATGGCCAAAAATGGCTTGAAGGGAGTTAAAAATAGCTCAAAGTGGGTTAGAAATGGCCAAAGATCGGTTAAGAAGGGGTAGAGAAGCCCAAAAATGGGTTAGAGAAGGTTAAAACTGGGCCCAGATTTATTAGAGATGTGCAAAACCGGGTTAGAAAAGGAAAACTATGGCTTGAAACGGGTTGCAATTGGGAAAAAATGGTTTAGAAATAGCCAAACTTGCTTTGAAGATTTTTAGAGAAGAGCAAAATTGGGTTAGAAACGGCCAAAACCGGCTTAACAGTGATGAGAGAAGTGCAAAACCGTGTTAGAAATGGCCAAAAATGGCTTAAAACTGGAAAAGAACTTTGTTAGACAAGGCTAGAAATAGCTAAAAATGACTTCAAATGAGTTAGAAGTGAGTAAAAATAGGTTAGCAATGGTCAAAAATAGCTCAAAATGGGTGAGAAATGGGCAAAAGCAGTTCAGAAAAGGAAAAAAAAGGCTGAAAATTGGTTATAAAGTGACAAAATCGTTTAGAGAAGGAAAAAAATGGCTAAAACGCATTGAAAGCGGGCAAAAATGGTTTAGGAAGAGGAAAAAATGGCTTTATGAGGGATAGAGAGGTGCAAAACTGGGTTAGAGATGGACACAATTGGTTAAAAAGGGTTAGGGAGGTGCAAAACTGGGTTAGAAATGGACACAATTGGTTAAAAAGGGTTAGGGAGGTGCAAAACTGGGTTAGAAATGGACACAAATGGCTTGAAGGGAGTTAAAAATAGCTCAAAGTGGGTTAGAAATGGCCAAAGATCGGTTAAGAAGGGGTAGAGAAGCCCAAAAATGGGTTAGAGAAGGTTAAAACTGGGCCCAGATTTATTAGAGATGTGCAAAACCGGGTTAGAAAAGGAAAACTATGGCTTGAAACGGGTTGCAATTGGGAAAAAATGGTTTAGAAATAGCCAAACTTGGTTTGAAGATTTTTAGAGAAGAGCAAAATTGGGTTAGAAACGGCCAAAAACGGCTTAACAATGATGAGAGAAGTGCAAAACCGTGTTAGAAATGGCCAAAAATGGCTTAAAACTGGAAAAGAACTTTGTTAGACAAGGCTAGAAATAGCTAAAAATGACTTCAAATGAGTTAGAAGTGAGTAAAAATAGGTTAGCAATGGTCAAAAATAGCTCAAAATGGGTGAGAAATGGGCAAAAGCAGTTTAGAAAAGGAAAAAAAAAGGCTGAAAATTGGTTATAAAGTGACAAAATCGTTTAGAGAAGGAAAAAAATGGCTAAAACGCGTTGAAAGTGGGCAAAAATGGTTTAGGAAGAGGAAAAAATGGCTTTATGAGGGATAGAGAGGTGCAAAACTGGGTTAGAGATGGACACAATTGGTTAAAAAGGGTTAGGGAGGTGCAAAACTGGGTTAGAAATGGACACAAACGGTTAAAAAGAGTTAGAGAGGTGCAAAACGGGTAGAAATGGCCAAAAATGGCTTGAAGGGAGTTAAAAATAGCT
Source organism: Melopsittacus undulatus (assembly GCF_012275295.1). Lineage (NCBI taxonomy): Eukaryota > Metazoa > Chordata > Aves > Psittaciformes > Psittaculidae > Melopsittacus > Melopsittacus undulatus. The sequence continues at coordinate 64,780 of NW_022994202.1, forward strand.
CAAAGTGGGTTAGAAATGGCCAAAGATCGGTTAAGAAGGGGTAGAGAAGCCCAAAAATGGGTTAGAGAAGGTTAAAACTGGGCCCAGATTTATTAGAGATGTGCAAAACCGGGTTAGAAAAGGAAAACTATGGCTTGAAACGGGTTGCAATTGGGAAAAAATGGTTTAGAAATAGCCAAACTTGGTTTGAAGATTTTTAGAGAAGAGCAAAATTGGATTAGAAACGGCCAAAAACGGCTTAACAATGATGAGAGAAGTGCAAAACCGTGTTAGAAATGGCCAAAAATGGCTTAAAACTGGAAAAGAACTTTGTTAGACAAGGCTAGAAATAGCTAAAAATGACTTCAAATGAGTTAGAAGTGAGTAAAAATAGGTTAGCAATGGTCAAAAATAGCTCAAAATGGGTGAGAAATGGGCAAAAGCAGTTCAGAAAAGGAAAAAAAAAGGCTGAAAATTGGTTATAAAGTGACAAAATCGTTTAGAGAAGGAAAAAAATGGCTAAAACGCATTGAAAGTGGGCAAAAATGGTTTAGGAAGAGGAAAAAATGGCTTTATGAGGGATAGAGAGGTGCAAAACTGGGTTAGAGATGGACACAATTGGTTAAAAAGGGTTAGGGAGGTGCAAAACTGGGTTAGAAATGGACACAAATGGTTAAAAAGGGTTAGAGAGGTGCAAAACTGGGTTAGAAATGGCCAAAAATGGCTTGAAGGGAGTTAAAAATAGCTCAAAGTGGGTTAGAAATGGCCAAAGATCGGTTAAGAAGGGGTAGAGAAGCCCAAAAATGGGTTAGAGAAGGTTAAAACTGGGCCCAGATTTATTAGAGATGTGCAAAACCGGGTTAGAAAAGGAAAACTATGGCTTGAAACGGGTTGCAATTGGGAAAAAATGGTTTAGAAATAGCCAAACTTGGTTTGAAGATTTTTAGAGAAGAGCAAAATTGGGTTAGAAACGGCCAAAACCGGCTTAACAATGATGAGAGAAGTGCAAAACCGTGTTAGAAATGGCCAAAAATGGCTTAAAACTGGAAAAGAACTTTGTTAGACAAGGCTAGAAATAGCTAAAAATGACTTCAAATGAGTTAGAAGTGAGTAAAAATAGGTTAGCAATGGTCAAAAATAGCTCAAAATGGGTGAGAAATGGGCAAAAGCAGTTTAGAAAAGGAAAAAAAAGGCTGAAAATTGGTTATAAAGTGACAAAATCGTTTAGAGAAGGAAAAAAATGGCTAAAACGCGTTGAAAGTGGGCAAAAATGGTTTAGGAAGAGGAAAAAATGGCTTTATGAGGGATAGAGAGGTGCAAAACTGGGTTAGAGATGGACACAATTGGTTAAAAAGGGTTAGGGAGGTGCAAAACTGGGTTAGAAATGGACACAATTGGTTAAAAAGGTTAGAGAGGTGCAAAACGGGTAGAAATGGCCAAAAATGGCTTGAAGGGAGTTAAAAATAGCTCAAAGTGGGTTAGAAATGGCCAAAGATCGGTTAAGAAGGGGTAGAGAAGCCCAAAAATGGGTTAGAGAAGGTTAAAACTGGGCCCAGATTTATTAGAGATGTGCAAAACCGGGTTAGAAAAGGAAAACTATGGCTTGAAACGGGTTGCAATTGGGAAAAAATGGTTTAGAAATAGCCAAACTTGCTTTGAAGATTTTTAGAGAAGAGCAAAATTGGGTTAGAAACGGCCAAAACCGGCTTAACAATGATGAGAGAAGTGCAAAACCGTGTTAGAAATGGCCAAAAATGGCTTAAAACTGGAAAAGAACTTTGTTAGACAAGGCTAGAAATAGCTAAAAATGACTTCAAATGAGTTAGAAGTGAGTAAAAATAGGTTAGCAATGGTCAAAAATAGCTCAAAATGGGTGAGAAATGGGCAAAAGCAGTTTAGAAAAGGAAAAAAAAGGCTGAAAATTGGTTATAAAGTGACAAAATCGTTTAGAGAAGGAAAAAAATGGCTAAAACGCGTTGAAAGTGGGCAAAAATGGTTTAGAAAGAGGAAAAAATGGCTTTATGAGGGATAGAGAGGTGCAAAACTGGGTTAGAGATGGACACAATTGGTTAAAAAGGGTTAGGGAGGTGCAAAACTGGGTTAGAAATGGACACAAACGGTTAAAAAGAGTTAGAGAGGTGCAAAACGGGTAGAAATGGCCAAAAATGGCTTGAAGGGAGTTAAAAATAGCTCAAAGTGGGTTAGAAATGGCCAAAGATCGGTTAAGAAGGGGTAGAGAAGCCCAAAAATGGGTTAGAGAAGGTTAAAACTGGGCCCAGATTTATTAGAGATGTGCAAAACCGGGTTAGAAAAGGAAAACTATGGCTTGAAACGGGTTGCAATTGGGAAAAAATGGTTTAGAAATAGCCAAACTTGGTTTGAAGATTTTTAGAGAAGAGCAAAATTGGGTTAGAAACGGCCAAAAACGGCTTAACAATGATGAGAGAAGTGCAAAACCGTGTTAGAAATGGCCAAAAATGGCTTAAAACTGGAAAAGAACTTTGTTAGACAAGGCTAGAAATAGCTAAAAATGACTTCAAATGAGTTAGAAGTGAGTAAAAATAGGTTAGCAATGGTCAAAAATAGCTCAAAATGGGTGAGAAATGGGCAAAAGCAGTTTAGAAAAGGAAAAAAAAGGCTGAAAATTGGTTATAAAGTGACAAAATCGTTTAGAGAAGGAAAAAAATGGCTAAAACGCGTTGAAAGTGGGCAAAAATGGTTTAGGAAGAGGAAAAAATGGCTTTATGAGGGATAGAGAGGTGCAAAACTGGGTTAGAGATGGACACAATTGGTTAAAAAGGGTTAGGGAGGTGCAAAACTGGGTTAGAAATGGACACAAACGGTTAAAAAGAGTTAGAGAGGTGCAAAACGGGTAGAAATGGCCAAAAATGGCTTGAAGGGAGTTAAAAATAGCTCAAAGTGGGTTAGAAATGGCCAAAGATCGGTTAAGAAGGGGTAGAGAAGCCCAAAAATGGGTTAGAGAAGGTTAAAACTGGGCCCAGATTTATTAGAGATGTGCAAAACCGGGTTAGAAAAGGAAAACTATGGCTTGAAACGGGTTGCAATTGGGAAAAAATGGTTTAGAAATAGCCAAACTTGGTTTGAAGATTTTTAGAGAAGAGCAAAATTGGGTTAGAAACGGCCAAAACCGGCTTAACAATGATGAGAGAAGTGCAAAACCGTGTTAGAAATGGCCAAAAATGGCTTAAAACTGGAAAAGAACTTTGTTAGACAAGGCTAGAAATAGCTAAAAATGACTTCAAATGAGTTAGAAGTGAGTAAAAATAGGTTAGCAATGGTCAAAAATAGCTCAAAATGGGTGAGAAATGGGCAAAAGCAGTTTAGAAAAGGAAAAAAAAAGGCTGAAAATTGGTTATAAAGTGACAAAATCGTTTAGAGAAGGAAAAAAATGGCTAAAACGCGTTGAAAGTGGGCAAAAATGGTTTAGGAAGAGGAAAAAATGGCTTTATGAGGGATAGAGAGGTGCAAAACTGGGTTAGAGATGGACACAATTGGTTAAAAAGGGTTAGGGAGGTGCAAAACTGGGTTAGAAATGGACACAAATGGTTAAAAAGGGTTAGAGAGGTGCAAAACGGGTAGAAATGGCCAAAAATGGCTTGAAGGGAGTTAAAAATAGCTCAAAGTGGGTTAGAAATGGCCAAAGATCGGTTAAGAAGGGGTAGAGAAGCCCAAAATGGGTTAGAGAAGGTTAAAACTGGGCCCAGATTTATTAGAGATGTGCAAAACCGGGTTAGAAAAGGAAAACTATGGCTTGAAACGGGTTGCAATTGGGAAAAAATGGTTTAGAAATAGCCAAACTTGGTTTGAAGATTTTTAGAGAAGAGCAAAATTGGGTTAGAAACGGCCAAAACCGGCTTAACAGTGATGAGAGAAGTGCAAAACCGTGTTAGAAATGGCCAAAAATGGCTTAAAACTGGAAAAGAACTTTGTTAGACAAGGCTAGAAATAGCTAAAAATGACTTCAAATGAGTTAGAAGTGAGTAAAAATAGGTTAGCAATGGTCAAAAATAGCTCAAAATGGGTGAGAAATGGGCAAAAGCAGTTTAGAAAAGGAAAAAAAAAGGCTGAAAATTGGTTATAAAGTGACAAAATCGTTTAGAGAAGGAAAAAAATGGCTAAAACGCGTTGAAAGTGGGCAAAAATGGTTTAGGAAGAGGAAAAAATGGCTTTATGAGGGATAGAGAGGTGCAAAACTGGGTTAGAGATGGACACAATTGGTTAAAAAGGGTTAGGGAGGTGCAAAACTGGGTTAGAAATGGACACAAATGGTTAAAAAGGGTTAGAGAGGTGCAAAACTGGGTTAGAAATGGACACAAATGGCTTGAAGGGAGTTAAAAATAGCTCAAAGTGGGTTAGAAATGGCCAAAGATCGGTTAAGAAGGGGTAGAGAAGCCCAAAAATGGGTTAGAGAAGGTTAAAACTGGGCCCAGATTTATTAGAGATGTGCAAAACCGGGTTAGAAAAGGAAAACTATGGCTTGAAACGGGTTGCAATTGGGAAAAAATGGTTTAGAAATAGCCAAACTTGGTTTGAAGATTTTTAGAGAAGAGCAAAATTGGGTTAGAAACGGCCAAAACCGGCTTAACAATGATGAGAGAAGTGCAAAACCATGTTAGAAATGGCCAAAAATGGCTTAAAACTGGAAAAGAACTTTGTTAGACAAGGCTAGAAATAGCTAAAAATGACTTCAAATGAGTTAGAAGTGAGTAAAAATAGGTTAGCAATGGTCAAAAATAGCTCAAAATGGGTGAGAAATGGGCAAAAGCAGTTTAGAAAAGGAAAAAAAAGGCTGAAAATTGGTTATAAAGTGACAAAATCGTTTAGAGAAGGAAAAAAATGGCTAAAACGCGTGGAAAGTGGGCAAAAATGGTTTAGGAAGAGGAAAAAATGGCTTTATGAGGGATTGAGAGGTGCAAATCTGGGTTAGAGATGGACACAATTGGTTAAAAAGGGTTAGGGAGGTGCAAAACTGGGTTAGAAATGGACACAAATGGTTAAAAAGGGTTAGAGAGGTGCAAAACGGGTAGAAATGGCCAAAAATGGCTTGAAGGGAGTTAAAAATAGCTCAAAGTGGGTTAGAAATGGCCAAAGATCGGTTAAGAAGGGGTAGAGAAGCCCAAAAATGGGTTAGAGAAGGTTAAAACTGGGCCCAGATTTATTAGAGATGTGCAAAACCGGGTTAGAAAAGGAAAACTATGGCTTGAAACGGGTTGCAATTGGGAAAAAATGGTTTAGAAATAGCCAAACTTGGTTTGAAGATTTTTAGAGAAAAGCAAAATTGGGTTAGAAACGGCCAAAACCGGCTTAACAATGATGAGAGAAGTGCAAAACCGTGTTAGAAATGGCCAAAAATGGCTTAAAACTGGAAAAGAACTTTGTTAGACAAGGCTAGAAATAGCTAAAAATGACTTCAAATGAGTTAGAAGTGAGTAAAAATAGGTTAGCAATGGTCAAAAATAGCTCAAAATGGGTGAGAAATGGGCAAAAGCAGTTTAGAAAAGGAAAAAAAAGGCTGAAAATTGGTTATAAAGTGACAAAATCGTTTAGAGAAGGAAAAAAATGGCTAAAACGCGTTGAAAGTGGGCAAAAATGGTTTAGAAAGAGGAAAAAATGGCTTTATGAGGGATAGAGAGGTGCAAAACTGGGTTAGAGATGGACACAATTGGTTAAAAAGGGTTAGGGAGGTGCAAAACTGGGTTAGAAATGGACACAAATGGTTAAAAAGGTTAGAGAGGTGCAAAACGGGTAGAAATGGCCAAAAATGGCTTGAAGGGAGTTAAAAATAGCTCAAAGTGGGTTAGAAATGGCCAAAGATCGGTTAAGAAGGGGTAGAGAAGCCCAAAAATGGGTTAGAGAAGGTTAAAACTGGGCCCAGATTTATTAGAGATGTGCAAAACCGGGTTAGAAAAGGAAAACTATGGCTTGAAACGGGTTGCAATTGGGAAAAAATGGTTTAGAAATAGCCAAACTTGGTTTGAAGATTTTTAGAGAAGAGCAAAATTGGATTAGAAACGGCCAAAAACGGCTTAACAATGATGAGAGAAGTGCAAAACCGTGTTAGAAATGGCCAAAAATGGCTTAAAACTGGAAAAGAACTTTGTTAGACAAGGCTAGAAATAGCTAAAAATGACTTCAAATGAGTTAGAAGTGAGTAAAAATAGGTTAGCAATGGTCAAAAATAGCTCAAAATGGGTGAGAAATGGGCAAAAGCAGTTTAGAAAAGGAAAAAAAAAGGCTGAAAATTGGTTATAAAGTGACAAAATCGTTTAGAGAAGGAAAAAAATGGCTAAAACGCGTTGAAAGTGGGCAAAAATGGTTTAGAAAGAGGAAAAAATGGCTTTATGAGGGATAGAGAGGTGCAAAACTGGGTTAGAGATGGACACAATTGGTTAAAAAGGGTTAGGGAGGTGCAAAACTGGGTTAGAAATGGACACAAATGGTTAAAAAGGGTTAGAGAGGTGCAAAACGGGTAGAAATGGCCAAAAATGGCTTGAAGGGAGTTAAAAATAGCTCAAAGTGGGTTAGAAATGGCCAAAGATCGGTTAAGAAGGGGTAGAGAAGCCAAAAATGGGTTAGAGAAGGTTAAAACTGGGCCCAGATTTATTAGAGATGTGCAAAACCGGGTTAGAAAAGGAAAACTATGGCTTGAAACGGGTTGCAATTGGGAAAAAATGGTTTAGAAATAGCCAAACTTGGTTTGAAGATTTTTAGAGAAGAGCAAAATTGGGTTAGAAACGGCCAAAACCGGCTTAACAATGATGAGAGAAGTGCAAAACCGTGTTAGAAATGGCCAAAAATGGCTTAAAACTGGAAAAGAACTTTGTTAGACAAGGCTAGAAATAGCTAAAAATGACTTCAAATGAGTTAGAAGTGAGTAAAAATAGGTTAGCAATGGTCAAAAATAGCTCAAAATGGGTGAGAAATGGGCAAAAGCAGTTTAGAAAAGGAAAAAAAAAGGCTGAAAATTGGTTATAAAGTGACAAAATCGTTTAGAGAAGGAAAAAAATGGCTAAAACGCGTTGAAAGTGGGCAAAAATGGTTTAGAAAGAGGAAAAAATGGCTTTATGAGGGATAGAGAGGTGCAAAACTGGGTTAGAGATGGACACAATTGGTTAAAAAGGGTTAGGGAGGTGCAAAACTGGGTTAGAAATGGACACAAATGGTTAAAAAGGGTTAGAGAGGTGCAAAACGGGTAGAAATGGCCAAAAATGGCTTGAAGGGAGTTAAAAATAGCTCAAAGTGGGTTAGAAATGGCCAAAGATCGGTTAAGAAGGGGTAGAGAAGCCCAAAAATGGGTTAGAGAAGGTTAAAACTGGGCCCAGATTTATTAGAGATGTGCAAAACCGGGTTAGAAAAGGAAAACTATGGCTTGAAACGGGTTGCAATTGGGAAAAAATGGTTTAGAAATAGCCAAACTTGGTTTGAAGATTTTTAGAGAAGAGCAAAATTGGGTTAGAAACGGCCAAAACCGGCTTAACAATGATGAGAGAAGTGCAAAACCGTGTTAGAAATGGCCAAAAATGGCTTAAAACTGGAAAAGAACTTTGTTAGACAAGGCTAGAAATAGCTAAAAATGACTTCAAATGAGTTAGAAGTGAGTAAAAATAGGTTAGCAATGGTCAAAAATAGCTCAAAATGGGTGAGAAATGGGCAAAAGCAGTTTAGAAAAGGAAAAAAAAAGGCTGAAAATTGGTTATAAAGTGACAAAATCGTTTAGAGAAGGAAAAAAATGGCTAAAACGCGTTGAAAGTGGGCAAAAATGGTTTAGAAAGAGGAAAAAATGGCTTTATGAGGGATAGAGAGGTGCAAAACTGGGTTAGAGATGGACACAATTGGTTAAAAAGGGTTAGGGAGGTGCAAAACTGGGTTAGAAATGGACACAAATGGTTAAAAAGGGTTAGAGAGGTGCAAAACGGGTAGAAATGGCCAAAAATGGCTTGAAGGGAGTTAAAAATAGCTCAAAGTGGGTTAGAAATGGCCAAAGATCGGTTAAGAAGGGGTAGAGAAGCCCAAAAATGGGTTAGAGAAGGTTAAAACTGGGCCCAGATTTATTAGAGATGTGCAAAACCGGGTTAGAAAAGGAAAACTATGGCTTGAAACGGGTTGCAATTGGGAAAAAATGGTTTAGAAATAGCCAAACTTGGTTTGAAGATTTTTAGAGAAGAGCAAAATTGGGTTAGAAACGACCAAAACCGGCTTAACAATGATGAGAGAAGTGCAAAACCGTGTTAGAAATGGCCAAAAATGGCTTAAAACTGGAAAAGAACTTTGTTAGACAAGGCTAGAAATAGCTAAAAATGACTTCAAATGAGTTAGAAGTGAGTAAAAATAGGTTAGCAATGGTCAAAAATAGCTCAAAATGGGTGAGAAATGGGCAAAAGCAGTTTAGAAAAGGAAAAAAAAAGGCTGAAAATTGGTTATAAAGTGACAAAATCGTTTAGAGAAGGAAAAAAATGGCTAAAACGCGTTGAAAGTGGGCAAAAATGGTTTAGAAAGAGGAAAAAATGGCTTTATGAGGGATAGAGAGGTGCAAAACTGGGTTAGAGATGGACACAATTGGTTAAAAAGGGTTAGGGAGGTGCAAAACTGGGTTAGAAATGGACACAAATGGTTAAAAAGGTTAGAGAGGTGCAAAACGGGTAGAAATGGCAAAAATGGCTTGAAGGGAGTTAAAAATAGCTCAAAGTGGGTTAGAAATGGCCAAAGATCGGTTAAGAAGGGGTAGAGAAGCCCAAAAATGGGTTAGAGAAGGTTAAAACTGGGCCCAGATTTATTAGAGATGTGCAAAACCGGGTTAGAAAAGGAAAACTATGGCTTGAAACGGGTTGCAATTGGGAAAAAATGGTTTAGAAATAGCCAAACTTGGTTTGAAGATTTTTAGAGAAGAGCAAAATTGGATTAGAAACGGCCAAAACCGGCTTAACAATGATGAGAGAAGTGCAAAACCGTGTTAGAAATGGCCAAAAATGGCTTAAAACTGGAAAAGAACTTTGTTAGACAAGGCTAGAAATAGCTAAAAATGACTTCAAATGAGTTAGAAGTGAGTAAAAATAGGTTAGCAATGGTCAAAAATAGCTCAAAATGGGTGAGAAATGGGCAAAAGCAGTTTAGAAAAGGAAAAAAAAGGCTGAAAATTGGTTATAAAGTGACAAAATCGTTTAGAGAAGGAAAAAAATGGCTAAAACGCGTTGAAAGTGGGCAAAAATGGTTTAGAAAGAGGAAAAAATGGCTTTATGAGGGATAGAGAGGTGCAAAACTGGGTTAGAGATGGACACAATTGGTTAAAAAGGGTTAGGGAGGTGCAAAACTGGGTTAGAAATGGACACAAATGGTTTAAAAGGGTTAGAGAGGTGCAAAACGGGTAGAAATGGCCAAAAATGGCTTGAAGGGAGTTAAAAATAGCTCAAAGTGGGTTAGAAATGGCCAAAGATCGGTTAAGAAGGGGTAGAGAAGCCCAAAAATGGGTTAGAGAAGGTTAAAACTGGGCCCAGATTTATTAGAGATGTGCAAAACCGGGTTAGAAAAGGAAAACTATGGCTTGAAACGGGTTGCAATTGGGAAAAAATGGTTTAGAAATAGCCAAACTTGGTTTGAAGATTTTTAGAGAAGAGCAAAATTGGGTTAGAAACGACCAAAACCGGCTTAACAATGATGAGAGAAGTGCAAAACCGTGTTAGAAATGGCCAAAAATGGCTTAAAACTGGAAAAGAACTTTGTTAGACAAGGCTAGAAATAGCTAAAAATGACTTCAAATGAGTTAGAAGTGAGTAAAAATAGGTTAGCAATGGTCAAAAATAGCTCAAAATGGGTGAGAAATGGGCAAAAGCAGTTTAGAAAAGGAAAAAAAAGGCTGAAAATTGGTTATAAAGTGACAAAATCGTTTAGAGAAGGAAAAAAATGGCTTGAAACGGGTTGCAATTGGGAAAAAATGGTTTAGAAAGAGGAAAAAATGGCTTTATGAGGGATAGAGAGGTGCAAAACTGGGTTAGAGATGGACACAATTGGTTAAAAAGGGTTAGGGAGGTGCAAAACTGGGTTAGAAATGGACACAAATGGTTTAAAAGGGTTAGAGAGGTGCAAAACGGGTAGAAATGGCCAAAAATGGCTTGAAGGGAGTTAAAAATAGCTCAAAGTGGGTTAGAAATGGCCAAAGATCGGTTAAGAAGGGGTAGAGAAGCCCAAAAATGGGTTAGAGAAGGTTAAAACTGGGCCCAGATTTATTAGAGATGTGCAAAACCGGGTTAGAAAAGGAAAACTATGGCTTGAAACGGGTTGCAATTGGGAAAAAATGGTTTAGAAATAGCCAAACTTGGTTTGAAGATTTTTAGAGAAGAGCAAAATTGGATTAGAAACGGCCAAAACGGCTTAACAATGATGAGAGAAGTGCAAAACCGTGTTAGAAATGGCCAAAAATGGCTTAAAACTGGAAAAGAACTTTGTTAGACAAGGCTAGAAATAGCTAAAAATGACTTCAAATGAGTTAGAAGTGAGTAAAAATAGGTTAGCAATGGTCAAAAATAGCTCAAAATGGGTGAGAAATGGGCAAAAGCAGTTTAGAAAAGGAAAAAAAAAGGCTGAAAATTGGTTATAAAGTGACAAAATCGTTTAGAGAAGGAAAAAAAATGGCTAAAATGCGTTGAAAGTGGGCAAAAATGGTTTAGAAAGAGGAAAAAATGGCTTTATGAGGGATAGAGAGGTGCAAAACTGGGTTAGAGATGGACACAATTGGTTTAAAAAGGGTTAGGGAGGTGCAAAACTGGGTTAGAAATGGACACAAATGGTTTAAAAAGGGTTAGAGAGGTGCAAAACGGGTAGAAATGGCCAAAAATGGCTTGAAGGGAGTTAAAAATAGCTCTAAGTGGGTTAGAAATGGCCAAAGATCGGTTAAGAAGGGGTAGAGAAGCCCAAAAATGGGTTAGAGAAGGTTAAAACTGGGCCCAGATTTATTAGAGATGTGCAAAACCGGGTTAGAAAAGGAAAACTATGGCTTGAAACGGGTTGCAATTGGGAAAAAATGGTTTACAAATAGCCAAACTTGGTTTGAAGATTTTTAGAGAAGAGCAAAATTGGGTTAGAAACGGACCAAAAACGGCTTAACAATGATGAGAGAAGTGCAAAACCGTGTTAGAAATGGCCAAAAATGGCTTAAAACTGGAAAAGAACTTTGTTAGACAAGGCTAGAAATAGCTAAAAATGACTTCAAATGAGTTAGAAGTGAGTAAAAATAGGTTAGCAATGGTCAAAAATAGCTCAAAATGGGTGAGAAATGGGCAAAAGCAGTTTAGAAAAGGAAAAAAAAGGCTGAAAATTGGTTATAAAGTGACAAAATCGTTTAGAGAAGGAAAAAAAAATGGCTAAAACGCGTTGAAAGTGGGCAAAAAATGGTTTAGAAAGAGGAAAAAATGGCTTTATGAGGGATAGAGACGTGCAAAACTGGGTTAGAGATGGACACAATTGGTTAAAAAGGGTTAGGGAGGTGCAAAAACTGGGTTAGAAATGGACACAAATGGGTTAAAAAGGGTTAGAGAGGTGCAAAAATGGGTTAGAAAGAGGAAAAAATGGCTTGAAGGGAGTTAAAAATAGCTCAAAGTGGGTTAGAAATGGCCAAAGATCGGTTAAGAAGGGGTAGAGAAGCCCAAAAATGGGTTAGAGAAGGTTAAAACTGGGCCCAGATTTATTAGAGATGTGCAAAACCGGGTTAGAAAAGGAAAACTATGGCTTGTGAAACGGGTTGCAATTGGGAAAAAATGGTTTAGAAATAGCCAAACTTGTTTGAAGATTTTTAGAGAAGAGCAAAATTGGGTTAGAAACGGCCAAAACCGGCTTAACAGTGATGAGAGAAGTGCAAAACCGTGTTAGAAATGGCCAAAAATGGCTTAAAACTGGAAAAGAACTTTGTTAGACAAGGCTAGAAATAGCTAAAAATGACTTCAAATGAGTTAGAAGTGAGTAAAAATAGGTTAGCAATGGTCAAAAATAGCTCAAAATGGGTGAGAAATGGGCAAAAGCAGTTCAGAAAAGGAAAAAAAAAAAGGCTGAAAATTGGTTATAAAGTGACAAAATCGTTTAGAGAAGGAAAAAAATGGCTAAAACGCGTTGAAAGTGGGCAAAAATGGTTTAGGAAGAGGAAAAAAATGGCTTTATGAGGGATAGAGAGGTGCAAAACTGGGTTAGAGATGGACACAATTGGTTAAAAAGGGTTAGGGAGGTGCAAAACTGGGTTAGAAATGGACACAAATGGTTAAAAAGGGTTAGAGAGGTGCAAAACGGGTAGAAATGGCCAAAAATGGCTTGAAGGGAGTTAAAAATAGCTCAAAGTGGGTTAGAAATGGCCAAAGATCGGTTAAGAAGGGGTAGAGAAGCCCAAAAAATGGGTTAGAGAAGGTTAAAACTGGGCCCAGATTTATTAGAGATGTGCAAAACCGGGTTAGAAAAGGAAAACTATGGCTTGAAACGGGTTGCAATTGGGAAAAAATGGTTTAGAAATAGCCAAACTTGGTTTGAAGATTTTTAGAGAAGAGCAAAATTGGGTTAGAAACGGCCAAAACCGGCTTAACAGTGATGAGAGAAGTGCAAAACCGTGTTAGAAATGGCCAAAAATGGCTTAAAACTGGAAAAGAACTTTGTTAGACAAGGCTAGAAATAGCTAAAAATGACTTCAAATGAGTTAGAAGTGAGTAAAAATAGGTTAGCAATGGTCAAAAATAGCTCAAAATGGGTGAGAAATGGGCAAAAGCAGTTTAGAAAAGGAAAAAAAAGGCTGAAAATTGGTTATAAAGTGACAAAATCGTTTAGAGAAGGAAAAAAAAATGGCTAAAACGCGTTGAAAGTGGGCAAAAATGGTTTAGAAAGAGGAAAAAAATGGCTTTATGAGGGATAGAGAGGTGCAAAACTGGGTTAGAGATGGACACAATTGGTTAAAAAGGGTTAGGGAGGTGCAAAACTGGGTTAGAAATGGACACAAATGGTTAAAAAGGGTTAGAGAGGTGCAAAACGGGTAGAAATGGCCAAAAATGGCTTGAAGGGAGTTAAAAATAGCTCAAAGTGGGTTAGAAATGGCCAAAGATCGGTTAAGAAGGGGTAGAGAAGCCCAAAAATGGGTTAGAGAAGGTTAAAAACTGGGCCCAGATTTATTAGAGATGTGCAAAACCGGGAGAAAAGAGAAGGAAAACTATGGCTTGAAACGGGTTGCAATTGGGAAAAAATGGTTTAGAAATAGCCAAACTTGGTTTGAAGATTTTTAGAGAAAAGCAAAATTGGGTTAGAAACGGCCAAAACCGGCTTAACAGTGATGAGAGAAGTGCAAAACCGTGTTAGAAATGGCCAAAAATGGCTTAAAACTGGAAAAGAACTTTGTTAGACAAGGCTAGAAATAGCTAAAAATGACTTCAAATGAGTTAGAAGTGAGTAAAAATAGGTTAGCAATGGTCAAAAATAGCTCAAAATGGGTGAGAAATGGGCAAAAGCAGTTTAGAAAAGGAAAAAAAAAAGGCTGAAAATGGTTATAAAGTGACAAAATCGTTTAGAGAAGGAAAAAAAATGGCTAAAACGCGTTGAAAGTGGGCAAAAATGGTTTAGAGAGGAAAAAAAATGGCTTTATGAGGGATAGAGAGGTGCAAAACTGGGTTAGAGATGGACACAATGGTTAAAAAGGGTTAGGGAGGTGCAAAACTGGGTTAGAAATGGACACAAATGGTTAAAAGGGTTAGAGAGGTGCAAAACGGGTAGAAATGGCAAAAATGGCTTGAAGGGAGTTAAAAATAGCTCAAAGTGGGTTAGAAATGGCCAAAGATCGGTTAAGAAGGGGTAGAGAAGCCCAAAAATGGGTTAGAGAAGGTTAAAACTGGGACCAGATTTATTAGAGATGTGCAAAACCGGGTTAGAAAAGGAAAACTATGGCTTGAAACGGGTTGCAATTGGGAAAAATGGTTTAGAAATAGCCAAACTTGCTTTGAAGATTTTTAGAGAAGAGCAAAATTGGGTTAGAAACGGCCAAAACCGGCTTAACAGTGATGAGAGAAGTGCAAAAACCGTGTTAGAAATGGCCAAAAATGGCTTAAAACTGGAAAAGAACTTTGTTAGACAAGGCTAGAAATAGCTAAAAATGACTTCAAATGAGTTAGAAGTGAGTAAAAATAGGTTAGCAATGGTCAAAAATAGCTCAAAATGGGTGAGAAATGGGCAAAAGCAGTTTAGAAAAGGAAAAAAAAAAAAAAAAAGGCTGAAAATTGGTTATAAAGTGACAAAATCGTTTAGAGAAGGAAAAAAAAATGCTAAAACGCGTTGAAAGTGGGCAAAAATGGTTTAGAAGAGGAAAAATGGCTTTATGAGGGATAGAGAGGTGCAAAACGGGTAGAGATGGACACAATTGGTTAAAAAGGGTTAGGGAGGTGCAAAACTGGGTTAGAAATGGACACAAATGGTTAAAAAGGGTTAGAGAGGTGCAAAACGGGTAGAAATGGCCAAAAATGGCTTGAAGGGAGTTAAAAATAGCTCAAAGTGGGTTAGAAATGGCCAAAGATCGGTTAAGAAGGGGTAGAGAAGCCCAAAAATGGGTTAGAGAAGGTTAAAACTGGGCCCAGATTTATTAGAGATGTGCAAAACCGGGTTAGAAAAGGAAAACTATGGCTTGAAACGGGTTGCAATTGGGAAAAAATGGTTTAGAAATAGCCAAACTTGGTTTGAAGATTTTTAGAGAAGAGCAAAATTGGGTTAGAAACGGCCAAAACCGGCTTAACAGTGATGAGAGAAGTGCAAAACCGTGTTAGAAATGGCCAAAAATGGCTTAAAACTGGAAAAGAACTTTGTTAGACAAGGCTAGAAATAGCTAAAAATGACTTCAAATGAGTTAGAAGTGAGTAAAAATAGGTTAGCAATGGTCAAAAATAGCTCAAAATGGGTGAGAAATGGGCAAAAGCAGTTTAGAAAAGGAAAAAAAAAAGGCTGAAAATTGGTTATAAAGTGACAAAATCGTTTAGAGAAGGAAAAAAATGGCTCTAAAACGCGTTGAAAGTGGGCAAAAATGGTTTAGAAAGAGGAAAAAATGGCTTTATGAGGGATAGAGAGGTGCAAAACTGGGTTAGAGATGGACACAATGGTTAAAAAGGGTTAGGGAGGTGCAAAACTGGGTTAGAAATGGACACAAATGGTTAAAAAGGGTTAGAGAGGTGCAAAACGGGTAGAAATGGCCAAAAATGGCTTGAAGGGAGTTAAAAATAGCTCAAAGTGGGTTAGAAATGGCCAAAGATCGGTTAAGAAGGGGTAGAGAAGCCAAAAATGGGTTAGAGAAGGTTAAAACTGGGCCCAGATTTATTAGAGATGTGCAAAAACGGGTTAGAAAAGGAAAACTATGGCTTGAAACGGGTTGCAATTGGGAAAAAATGGTTTAGAAATAGCCAAACTTGGTTTGAAGATTTTTAGAGAAGAGCAAAATTGGGTTAGAAACGGCCAAAAACCGGCTTAACAGTGATGAGAGAAGTGCAAAACCGTGTTAGAAATGGCCAAAAATGGCTTAAAACTGGAAAAGAACTTTGTTAGACAAGGCTAGAAATAGCTAAAAATGACTTCAAATGAGTTAGAAGTGAGTAAAAATAGGTTAGCAATGGTCAAAAATAGCTCAAAATGGGTGAGAAATGGGCAAAAGCAGTTTAGAAAAGGAAAAAAAAGGCTGAAAAATGGTTATAAAGTGACAAAATCGTTTAGAGAAGGAAAAAAAATGGCTAAAACGCGTTGAAAGTGGGCAAAAATGGTTTAGAAAGAGAAAAAAATGGCTTTATGAGGGATAGAGAGGTGCAAAACTGGGTTAGAGATGGACACAATTGGTTAAAAAGGGTTAGGGAGGTGCAAAACTGGGTTAGAAATGGACACAAATGGTTTAAAAGGGTTAGAGAGGTGCAAAACGGGTAGAAATGGCCAAAAATGGCTTGAAGGGAGTTAAAAATAGCTCAAAGTGGGTTAGAAATGGGCAAAGATCGGTTAAGAAGGGGTAGAGAAGCCAAAAATGGGTTAGAGAAGGTTAAAACTGGGCCCAGATTTATTAGAGATGTGCAAAAACGGGTTAGAAAAGGAAAAATATGGCTTGAAACGGGTTGCAATTGGGAAAAAATGGTTTAGAAATAGCCAAACTTGGTTTGAAGATTTTTAGAGAAGAGCAAAATTGGGTTAGAAACGGCCAAAAACGGCTTAACAGTGATGAGAGAAGTGCAAAACCGTGTTAGAAATGGCCAAAAATGGCTTAAAACTGGAAAAGAACTTTGTTAGACAAGGCTAGAAATAGCTAAAAATGACTTCAAATGAGTTAGAAGTGAGTAAAAATAGGTTAGCAATGGTCAAAAATAGCTCAAAATGGGTGAGAAATGGGCAAAAGCAGTTTAGAAAAGGAAAAAAAGGCTGTGAAAATTGGTTATAAAGTGACAAAATCGTTTAGAAAAGGAAAACTATGGCTTGAAACGCGTTGAAAGTGGGCAAAAATGGTTTAGAAAGAGGAAAAAATGGCTTTATGAGGGATAGAGAGGTGCAAAACTGGGTTAGAGATGGACACAATTGGTTAAAAAGGGTTAGGGAGGTGCAAAACTGGGTTAGAAATGGACACAAATGGTTAAAAAGGGTTAGAGAGGTGCAAAACGGGTAGAAATGGCCAAAAATGGCTTGAAGGGAGTTAAAAATAGCTCAAAGTGGGTTAGAAATGGCCAAAGATCGGTTAAGAAGGGGTAGAGAAGCCCAAAAATGGGTTAGAGAAGGTTAAAACTGGGCCCAGATTTATTAGAGATGTGCAAAAACGGGTTAGAAAAGAAAAACTATGGCTTGAAACGGGTTGCAATTGGGAAAAAATGGTTTAGAAATAGCCAAACTTGGTTTGAAGATTTTTAGAGAAGAGCAAAATTGGGTTAGAAACGGCCAAAACCGGCTTAACAGTGATGAGAGAAGTGCAAAACCGTGTTAGAAATGGCCAAAAATGGCTTAAAACTGGAAAAGAACTTTGTTAGACAAGGCTAGAAATAGCTAAAAATGACTTCAAATGAGTTAGAAGTGAGTAAAAATAGGTTAGCAATGGTCAAAAATAGCTCAAAATGGGTGAGAAATGGGCAAAAGCAGTTTTAGAAAAGGAAAAAAAAAGGCTGAAAATTGGTTATAAAGTGACAAAATCGTTTAGAGAAGGAAAAAAATGGCTAAAACGCGTTGAAAGTGGGCAAAAATGGTTTAGAAAGAGGAAAAAAATGGCTTTATGAGGGATAGAGAGGTGCAAAACTGGGTTAGAGATGGACACAATGGTTAAAAAGGGTTAGGGAGGTGCAAAACTGGGTTAGAAATGGACACAAATGGTTAAAAAGGGTTAGAGAGGTGCAAAACGGGTAGAAATGGCAAAAATGGCTTGAAGGGAGTTAAAAATAGCTCAAAGTGGGTTAGAAATGGCCAAAGATCGGTTAAGAAGGGGTAGAGAAGCCCAAAAATGGGTTAGAGAAGGTTAAAACTGGGCCCAGATTTATTAGAGATGTGCAAAACCGGGTTAGAAAAGGAAAACTATGGCTTGAAACGGGTTGCAATTGGGAAAAAATGGTTTAGAAATAGCCAAACTTGGTTTGAAGATTTTAGAGAAGAGCAAAATTGGGTTAGAAACGGCCAAAACCGGCTTAACAATGATGAGAGAAGTGCAAAACCGTGTTAGAAATGGCCAAAAATGGCTTAAAACTGGAAAAGAACTTTGTTAGACAAGGCTAGAAATAGCTAAAAATGACTTCAAATGAGTTAGAAGTGAGTAAAAATAGGTTAGCAATGGTCAAAAATAGCTCAAAATGGGTGAGAAATGGGCAAAAGCAGTTTAGAAAAGGAAAAAAAAAGGCTGAAAATTGGTTATAAAGTGACAAAATCGTTTAGAGAAGGAAAAAAAATGGCTAAAACGCGTTGAAAGTGGGCAAAAATGGTTTAGAAAGAGGAAAAAATGGCTTTATGAGGGATAGAGAGGTGCAAAACTGGGTTAGAGATGGACACAATTGGTTAAAAAGGGTTAGGGAGGTGCAAAACTGGGTTAGAAATGGACACAAATGGTTAAAAAGGGTTAGAGAGGTGCAAAACGGGTAGAAATGGCCAAAAATGGCTTGAAGGGAGTTAAAAATAGCTCAAAGTGGGTTAGAAATGGCCAAAGATCGGTTAAGAAGGGGTAGAGAAGCCAAAAAATGGGTTAGAGAAGGTTAAAACTGGCCCAGATTTATTAGAGATGTGCAAAACCGGGTTAGAAAAGGAAAACTATGGCTTGAAACGGGTTGCAATTGGGAAAAAATGGTTTAGAAATAGCCAAACTTGGTTTGAAGATTTTTAGAGAAGAGCAAAATTGGGTTAGAAACGGCCAAAACCGGCTTAACAATGATGAGAGAAGTGCAAAACCGTGTTAGAAATGGCCAAAAATGGCTTAAAACTGGAAAAGAACTTTGTTAGACAAGGCTAGAAATAGCTAAAAATGACTTCAAATGAGTTAGAAGTGAGTAAAAATAGGTTAGCAATGGTCAAAAATAGCTCAAAATGGGTGAGAAATGGGCAAAAGCAGTTTAGAAAAGAAAAAAAAAAGGCTGAAAATAGGTTATAAAGTGACAAAATCGTTTAGAGAAGGAAAAAAATGGCTAAAACGCGTTGAAAGTGGGCAAAAATGGTTTAGAAAGAGGAAAAAATGGCTTTATGAGGGATAGAGAGGTGCAAAACTGGGTTAGAGATGGACACAATTGGTTAAAAAGGGTTAGGGAGGTGCAAAACTGGGTTAGAAATGGACACAAATGGTTAAAAAGGGTTAGAGAGGTGCAAAACGGGTAGAAATGGCCAAAAATGGCTTGAGGGAGTTAAAAATAGCTCAAAGTGGGTTAGAAATGGCCAAAGATCGGTTAAGAAGGGGTAGAGAAGCCCAAAAATGGGTTAGAGAAGGTTAAAACTGGGCCCAGATTTATTAGAGATGTGCAAAAACGGGTTAGAAAAGGAAAACTATGGCTTGAAACGGGTTGCAATTGGGAAAAAATGGTTTAGAAATAGCCAAACTTGGTTTGAAGATTTTTAGAGAAGAGCAAAATTGGGTTAGAAACGGCCAAACCGGCTTAACAGTGATGAGAGAAGTGCAAAACCGTGTTAGAAATGGCCAAAAATGGCTTAAAACTGGAAAAGAACTTTGTTAGACAAGGCTAGAAATAGCTAAAAATGACTTCAAATGAGTTAGAAGTGAGTAAAAATAGGTTAGCAATGGTCAAAAATAGCTCAAAATGGGTGAGAAATGGGCAAAAGCAGTTTAGAAAAGGAAAAAAAAAGGCTGAAAATTGGTTATAAAGTGACAAAATCGTTTAGAGAAGGAAAAAAATGGCTAAAACGCGTTGAAAGTGGGCAAAAATGGTTTAGAAAGAGGAAAAAATGGCTTTATGAGGGATAGAGAGGTGCAAAACTGGGTTAGAGATGGACACAATTGGTTAAAAAGGGTTAGGGAGGTGCAAAACTGGGTTAGAAATGGACACAAATGGTTAAAAAGGGTTAGAGAGGTGCAAAACGGGTAGAAATGGCCAAAAATGGCTTGAAGGGAGTTAAAAATAGCTCAAAGTGGGTTAGAAATGGCCAAAGATCGGTTAAGAAGGGGTAGAGAAGCCCAAAAATGGGTTAGAGAAGGTTAAAACTGGGCCCAGATTTATTAGAGATGTGCAAAACCGGGTTAGAAAAGGAAAACTATGGCTTGAAACGGGTTGCAATTGGGAAAAAATGGTTTAGAAATAGCCAAACTTGGTTTGAAGATTTTTAGAGAAGAGCAAAATTGGGTTAGAAACGGCCAAAAACGGCTTAACAGTGATGAGAGAAGTGCAAAACCGTGTTAGAAATGGCCAAAAATGGCTTAAAACTGGAAAAGAACTTTGTTAGACAAGGCTAGAAATAGCTAAAAATGACTTCAAATGAGTTAGAAGTGAGTAAAAATAGGTTAGCAATGGTCAAAAATAGCTCAAAATGGGTGAGAAATGGGCAAAAGCAGTTTAGAAAAGGAAAAAAAGGAAAAAAAAAAAGCTGAAAATTGGTTATAAAGTGACAAAATCGTTTAGAGAAGGAAAAAAATGGCTAAAACGCGTTGAAAGTGGGCAAAAATGGTTTAGAAAGAGGAAAAAAAATGGCTTTATGAGGGATAGAGAGGTGCAAAACTGGGTTAGAGATGGACACATTGGTTAAAAAGGGTTAGGGAGGTGCAAAACTGGGTTAGAAATGGACACAAATGGTTTAAAAAGGGTTAGAGAGGTGCAAAACGGGTAGAAATGGCCAAAATGGCTTGAAGGGAGTTAAAAATAGCTCAAAGTGGGTTAGAAATGGCCAAAGATCGGTTAAGAAGGGGTAGAGAAGCCTAAAAATGGGTTAGAGAAGGTTAAAACTGGGCCCAGATTTATTAGAGATGTGCAAAACCGGGTTAGAAAAGGAAAACTATGGCTTGAAACGGGTTGCAATTGGGAAAAAATGGTTTAGAAATAGCCAAACTTGGTTTGAAGATTTTTAGAGAAGAGCAAAATTGGGTTAGAAACGGCCAAAACCGGCTTAACAGTGATGAGAGAAGTGCAAAACCGTGTTAGAAATGGCCAAAAATGGCTTAAAACTGGAAAAGAACTTTGTTAGACAAGGCTAGAAATAGCTAAAAATGACTTCAAATGAGTTAGAAGTGAGTAAAAATAGGTTAGCAATGGTCAAAAATAGCTCAAAATGGGTGAGAAATGGGCAAAAGCAGTTTAGAAAAGGAAAAAAAAAAAAAAGGCTGAAAATTGGTTATAAAGTGACAAAATCGTTTAGAGAAGAAAAAAAAAATGGCTTAAAACGCATTGAAAGTGGGCAAAAATGGTTTAGAAAGAGGAAAAAAATGGCTTTATGAGGGATAGAGAGGTGCAAAACTGGGTTAGAGATGGACACAATTGGTTAAAAAGGGTTAGGGAGGTGCAAAAACTGGGTTAGAAATGGACACAAATGGTTAAAAAGGGTTAGAGAGGTGCAAAACGGGTAGAAATGGCCAAAATGGCTTGAAGGGAGTTAAAAATAGCTCAAAAGTGGGTTAGAAATGGCCAAAAGATCGGTTAAGAAGGGTAGAGAAGCCCAAAAAATGGGTTAGAGAAGGTTAAAACTGGGCCCAGATTTATTAGAGATGTGCAAAACCGGGTTAGAAAAGGAAAACTATGGCTTGAAACGGGTTGCAATTGGAAAAAAAATGGTTTAGAAATAGCCAAACTTGGTTTTGAAGATTTTTAGAGAAGAGCAAAATGGGTTAGAAACGGCCCAAAACCGGCTTAAAAGTGATGAGAGAAGTGCAAAACCGGGTTAGAAATATGGCCAAAAATGG